>NC_031997.1:10330847-10375686 GCF_001879085.1 Nicotiana attenuata | reverse complement strand
GGTCATGTTCTCCTGAATCCAAATTGGCCTTCCCCCTGAGCATAAGGATTCAGTCAGAGTGCCCCAGTCTACCCCTGGAGAATTGTGGTAATAATCATTGTCAGCAGTGAATGGGGGCAACTGCAGAACCTGGCGAATTTTTCGGATTGAGGCATCTACTACTTTGCCCCGCACAATCACCGAACGACACATATGTTCCGGGCAGTTCGCGTAGAACTCCCGGGCTATCATTGGGTTTGCCGTGTCCGGTTCATCGAATAAGTACTCCATCCCCCTCCGGCGGATTTCTTCGTACATATCCGGCTTTTCAACACGGAGGGCAGCCATGTCAATACCAATCTCCGGGACAAAGTTCTTAGTGGCTTTCGCATGAAACCTGTCCTGGGCCTCCTCGGACGTGAACCAGGTGTCATCATAAGTGGGCCCGGCAGAAGTGCTTTCTGAGTTCCTACGCTTCCTTCGGACCATAGTACCTGTAAGCAGTTCATTAAAACCATCAGGACCAGCCAAACATATGCCAGTCAGATGGATACTCAAACTTCTCCACCCGCTGGCACCAAACAATTACCCCAAAGTGGACAACATCCGCTATCATCCCCACAGCACTCCTCAACAATACAATTTCTCCCTATAAAAACCCCACCACAAACTTCCATCAATACATACAGTTAAATGCTACCACCACCCACCCCACACACAATTTGTCAACTAGAATTACACCCCACACTTATACAAAATAACCCCAAACACCAACTACAATAACAACTTGGATTCTAAAACCCCATTGCAACCAAAATCAAGAATTATCTACAATAATCACTACATAATGTAAAATACATACAACATAAAGAAAAGTAGAACAACTTACTTGAGGATTACCACGGGGTCTTGAAAAAGAAAAAAAAGGAAAAAATTGGGGGGTGAGCGTTTTGGAGGGGGGGTTTAATTGGGTGGTTAGGGTTTGGACAATAGTGATGGGACGAAGAAGAAAGAAGAGAGAGTTTGTTGTTGGGAAGAAGAAGAAGAAGAAGAAGGAAAAAAATGGATGGAGAGGGAGGGATGAAGAAGAAGAAGATATTAGAGAGAATAGAGAGTGTTTTGAGATAGGATAGAGAGAAGAGAGAAGAAGAGATGGAGAAAAGAAGAGAGAGTGTCGGTGGTTAGGGTTTTTTTTTTAGTTTAGGTTAAAAAAAAATTTAAATAAAAAATAATTTTTTTTTTCTGCATATCGTTCCTGGGCCTGGCCCGACTTACCGCGGTCGTACTGCGGTTACGCCGCGACCGCGGTGAACAAACTTCAGAGAGGGTGTCTGACCGCGGTCCCACGCGGTTACGCCGCGACCGCGGTGAACAAACTTCAGAGAGGGTGTCTGACCGCGGTGGACCTGTTCCTGGATACCAATTTCGAGGTTCTTTTCATTGTTTTGCCCCTTGGGCACTATTTTTACCTCTTTTAATGCTTACCTTACCCATGTTATGCCCAGGCTCGTGATGCAAAGTTCTCCGCACTAACCTGCATATATACAACATGTTAGAAATTATTCTATCTACATTTTTTTTTACAACACATTCGTGGGTTACTTCCCACACAGCGCCTGATTTAACGTCGCGGCACGACGCAAGTAGTTGAGTCCTTACTCCTCATTCGTGTACTGGGGTTCTTTTAAATTAGTCACCACTGTATCCCCTTTCTCTTCAGCTATCCCAAGGTAATGTTTCAACCTTTGCCCATTGACTGAGAACTTGTTTGTCCCATCTTCCGACTCGATCTCAACAGCTCCACTTGCAAACATTTGCACCATTCTAAATGGTCCTGATCATCGGGACTTTAACTTACCCGGAAACAATCTCAATCGTGAATTATACAATAATACCTTGTCACCGGGTTTAAAGTCTCTGTCCACAATGTGCTTGTCATGCATCTTCTTCATTCTTTCCTTGTTGAGCCTCATGCTTTCAAAGGCTTGGTATCTAAATTCTTCCAGCTCATGCAACTCTGTCAGTCGATTTTGTCCAGCTGCTTCAGGATCTATGTTCAATTGCTTCAGTGCCCACCAAGCTCGATATTCTAGCTCCACAGGCAGGTGACAGGCCTTCCCAAATACCAACTTGTATGGTGACATACCTATTGGTGTTTTGAACGCAGTTCTATAGGCCGAGAGCGCATCATCAAGCTTCTTTGCCCAATCAGTTTGTGTGGCATTCACAGCCTTCGTTAGTACAATCTTTATCTCCCTGTTGGACACTTCAACCTACCCACTGGTCTGCGGATGGTACGGAGTAGCTACCTTGTGGCGTACATCATATTTAGCAAGTAATATCTCGAAGGCTCTATTGTAGAAGTGAGTGCCTCCGTCACTGATGATCCCCCTTGGTGTCCGAAACCGGGATAATATGTTCTTTTTCAAAAATCCGACCACCACTCTTGCATCATTTGTGGGCAATGCTGCAGCCTCCACCCATTTAGACACGTAGTCCACAACAACAAGGATATACTTATTGCCAAATGAGCTGACAAACGGACCCATAAAGTCAATCCCCCACACATCAAACACCTCTACTTCATAGATTGGTTTCATTGGCATCTCATGGCGACGGGAAATGTTTCCCGTCCTCTGGCATTCATTGCAACCCTTTACCCAGAGGTGCGCATCTCTAAACACAGTTGGCCAGAAGAATCCGGCCTCGAGCACTTTCGTAGCTGTTCTTACCCCTCCAAAATGTCCTCCATATGCTGATGCGTGACAAGCCTGCAAAATCGAAGATTGTTCTATCTCGGGGACACACCACCGGATAATGTTATCAACACATATTTGAAACAAATGAGGTTCATCCTAATAATACATGCGGCAATCACGAAATAACTTTTTCTTTTGGACAGATGAAAGGTCATATGGAACTATACCGCAGGCCAGGTAGTTTGCAAAGTCTGCATACCATGGCACATCCTCAAGGCTAGCTGTGAGCAGCTGCTCGTCTGGAAAGGTTTCCAGAATCTCTTCGACCTCGACTGATTTTTCAGCTCCTTCAAGTCGTGATAGATGATCAGCAACTTGATTTTCTGTGCCCTTACGGTCACGAATTTCGAGGTCAAATTCTTGCAACAGCAGCACCCAACAAATCGGGCGCGACTTAGACTCCTTTTTCTCAATTAGGTACATGAGAGCTACATGGTCAGTATACACAATTACCTTGGAACCAATCAGATATGATCGGAACTTGTCAAAAGCGAACACAACTGCCAATATCTCCTTCTCCGTCACTGTGTAGTTGAGCTGTGCACTGCTTAGCATTCTGCTTGCCTAGTAAATCAAGTGCATCGGCTTATCATTTCGCTGCCCCAAGACTGCTCCTATAGTATAGTCGCTGGCATCACACATGAGCTCAAATGGTTGCTCCCAGTTGGGTGCAACAATGATGGGTGTAGTTATCAACCTCTTCTTCAGTTCCTTAAATGCCAACCTGCAATCATTAGAAAACACAAAGGGCTGATCCTTTCCAAGGAGTTTGCATAATGGGTTAGCAATTTTGGAAAAGTCTTTTATGAAACGCCGGTTGAATCCGGCGTGTCCAAGAAAACTTCTCACCGCCTTGACTGAAGTGGGCGATGGAAACTTATCAATCACGTCAACCATAGCATGGTCGACCTCAATTCCTTTCCTAGACACTCGATGTCCTAGAACTATCCCTTCTTGTACCATAAAATGGCACTTCTCCCAGTTTAGCACTAAGTTTGTCTCCACACATCTTTTGAGTACTCTGCTTAAGTTGTGAAGACAGTCTTCGAATGAATCTCCCACCACGGAGAAATCATCCATAAAGACTTCCATAATGTCCTCCACCATATCTGTGAAGATGGCTAGCGTGCATCGTTGAAAAGTCGCTGGTGCATTGCAAAGCCCAAAGGGCATTCTCCGAAAGGCAAAGATGCCATACGGACAGGTGAAGGATGTTTTCTCTCTATCTTCGGGGGCTATTAATATCTGATTGTACCTCGAATATCCGTCCAAGAAACAAATGTGCGATCTTCTGGCCAGCCTGTCCAACATTTGGTTAATGAAAGGCAAGGGAAAGTGGTCCTTTCGAGTGGCGGTGTTCAATTTTCGGTAATCCATGCAGATTCGCCACCCTGTGACTGTACGAGTTGAGATCAATTCATTGTTGTCATTTTTCACAACAGTCATTCCCCCCTTTTTCGGAACTCATTGGACAGGGCTGACCCAATTACTATCAGAAATGGGAAAAATGATTCCCGCATCTAACCATTTGATCACCTCTTTTTTTACAACCTCTTTCATATTAGGGTTCAGCCTTCGCTGATGTTCCCTGGAAGGTCTGTGCCCCTCCTCCAGGAGAATCTTATGCATACAGAAGGCTGGGCTGATACCCTTTATGTCTGCCATGGTCCAACCAATGGCAATTTTGTTATCCTTCAGTACCTGTAAGAGCCGTTCTACCTGCACATCTAGCAAACAGGATGATACAATAACAGGCAAGGTCGAATCAGGGCCTAAGAATACGTACCTGAGGTGATCTAGGACTGGCTTCAGCTCCAGCTTGGGTGGTTCCTCTATGGATGGCCTTGCTGGAGGAGTGGCCCTTTTTTCCAGCTCAAGGGACTCGAACTGAGGTTCCCTTGACCAAAACCCTCGGCCTTCCAGTGCCATAACCTATTCAGCTAATCCTTCACCATCCATTTCTTCTAAATTCGTCAAACATGCCTCCAATGGATCTTTCACAGTTAGGGTCCTATCATCTTCTTCCAGGATTACATCCCTTGCCTCCACTAGAGAGCAATTAGCATATTCATTGGGTCTCCTCATTGATTGCTGAACATTGAATATGACTTCTTCATCGTTCAATCTCATTTTAAGTTCCCCAGTCTCACAGTCTACCAGTGCTCTCCCAGTGGCTAAGAATGGTCTCCCTAAAATAAGGGGCATCTCCTCATCCACCTGACAATCCAGAATCACAAAGTCTGCAGGAAACACAAACTTCCCCACTTGCACTAGCACATCATCAAGAATACCAGTTGGTCTTTTCACCGTGCGATCAGCCAGCAGTAGCAGCATAGAAGTCGGTCTAGCTCTGCCGATGCCCAATTTAGTGTACACTGCCAGCGGCATCAGATTTATGTTGGCTCCCAGATCACACAACGCCTTTGCAAAGACATAACTTCCAATTGTGCATGGAATAGTGAAGCTACCTGGATCGGACATCTTTTGAGCCATTGGTTTCGCTACCAATGCACTGCAGGTCTGTGTCAGAGTTACGGTGGATAAATCCTGAAAATCAAACTTCTGTGACATTAGATCTTTCATCATCTTGGCATAACCGGGCATCTCCCTCAAAGCATCCATCAGAGGAATATTCAACTGAATTTGACGCAGCATCTCCATGAACTTTTTGTATTGGTCTGCCTTCTTTTGTTTGACCAGTCTCTGAGGGAAGGATGCAGGTATCACCCTTTGTGCATTGCTTGCTGGCTTCTCTCTGTTAGGATTTTCTGGCACAAGAGGTGCCACCTGTTCTGCAACTTGCTCGTTCTCCTTTTCTTTGCCTTTTTCCTCCTGACTCTGCTCAACCACCACTTCAGTAAGTTCGGTTGGTTCTTCTACCTCTAATTGAACTGGAGTGGCTGGTGTAGTGTTCTTGCTGGCTTGTGCAATNAGGAACTGAATGTACTATGGGTGCCAGTGTTGTAGCTCTAGTCATCCACCCCGATTTGTGACATCTTGTCAAGAAGGATTTTGCACTCGGTGAATGTCTTACTCAATAATGCGCCTCCAGCTGAAGCATCCACATTTGCTTTTAAATGGTCAGCTAGCCCCATGTAGAATCTCTGGCCGAGCATCTGGTCTGGAATGCCATGGTGAGGACACTTCACAAGCATTCCTTTAAATCTCTCCCAAGTTTCTTGCAAGGACTCAGTCGGCTGCTGCTTAAACTGCAATATTTCATCAATCTGTCTTGCAGTCTTGTTTGGTGGATAGAACTTGTTCAGAAACTGCTTGACTAATTCCTCCCAAGTGGCAATGGTATTGATAGGGAGCGAATTTAACCAAGTCTGAGCTTTCCCGGTTACAGAGAATGGGAATAGTAGCAGCTTGATAGCTTCCGGGGTCACATTTGGCTGCCTTTGGGTCACACAAATTGACAGAAAATTTTTTAGGTGTTGCTGAGGGTCTTCAATGTGTGATCCGAAGAACAATCCTTTATTCTACAGTAGATGCAGCATGTTGTTGGTTATCTGGAAGGTCTCCGCTTGAATTGCGGGCACAACTATGGCAGTAGCTAAGTTATCAACTGTGGGCTGTGCCCAGTCATAAAGTGCAGCTTCGGGCACAAGGGGTGCCACTCTCTTACGTTGGGGTTTGCGGGCAGATCCCTAACGTTTCCAATGTTGTTTCTGCGTCACCCATGTTAAATTCGAGCTGGCGGGATTGATGTGATTGTTGGAGCCTCTTGTTAGCACGGCTCAATGCCCTGAATGTTTTCTCGGGGTCTGAAAGTCCTTCTAGTAGTTCTCCAGTCCTCGAAGAACTTCTAGGCATACACCTGCTTCCCACAAGACTTCCAACGTTAGAATTTCAATGAAAAGATTGGGTATAGAGAAAACTGACTACCCTTAGAATTTTTGTACTTCTTTCAATTGTAATTGATAACACCGTTAATTCCCCAGCAACGGCGCCAAAATTTGATCACGCTCAATTGAGTCTCGCAAAAGACTACGTGGGCGTTGCAAATATAATTTGAGTATTTATGCCCAGAGTTGAACCACAGAAAATTAACCTATCAATTACTATTGTCCGATTTACTAAATTCACACAATCTGTTTCCCCAAACTTTTTGATTCACAATGGTTGATTTTTTCTAACAACTAAAGACTGAGAGTAATTAATAGCTAAAAATTAACTAAACTTGAGGTGTAAACAATTGGAATAAGGTCTAAGGCAATGGTTTCTCCCGTTGGTAATTTCCTTGGTTGTATATGTCTTATAACTATGATTTAGTTGTCTCTACCAATTATGAACGCTCCATCTATCATAAATCTTTCTCAAGCAATTATGATAATTTACTAGACGCATTCTCTCAAGCTACGCTAGCTAGATTCACAATATGGTTCACTTAGATTGCACCCGAGGTATCGTTATCTATAATCCAACCTCTAAACCCTCGGTTATGACTCTCGTCTATACTCTGGGAGTGATGTATAATCACCTAAATATGCACTCTCTCTCAAGTAGATACATACTGTAGGAACGGATAATTGAGGGCCCTTTCAACTAACCACAATCAAAACATAGATGAACAATTAGAGATTAACAACCAATTCCCACTATATTAACAAAACAACCAAGTCATCCCCAACGGGTTCCACCAAAACCTTAGATTAAGGTATTTAGCTAATCATAACCATGGAGGAATAAACTACTAGGAGATTCATAATCAAAGATTGCAAGAAAAATAAAAGAGAAATAAGAATAATGATGTTTTGGGTGATCTCTCACACTTGTTTTTCTTGCCAAAGTACTCTCTAAAATCCAATCTGACCTAATGTGGCCGAAATCCGACTTCTTATAAGGGTTTTACACCAAGTTTTCCCGACTTGACACTTTCGTCCCTGGCTTTTTCGCGTTCTGCCGCGGTCCCACCGTGGTTACGCCGGGACCGCGGCCAAATAACCTCTCTGAATCTGCAACTCTACTCTGCCGCGGTCCTACCGCGGTTACGGTCTGACCGCGACAGGCCAATTTCAGCACTTCTTTGACTTTTCACTTGGTGCATTTCTTGGGCATTGTTTGATTAGCCTCCTTTTTTCCGTAATTGATCCCAAACTTGCTCCATTGACTTCTTTCGTTGGATATAGCCTGCAAAGCATGAAAAGCATTAATCAGAGCATTTGGTTATCACTTTTTACAACAAAGCTATACAAAAAATGTGGTTCTTTAGGGTCTAATTGTAGTCTAATTCACATATTATCACTGGCCCAGACCATTATGATTATCCTCCAACCAGCTTGAATAGTAGGGAGCACAACCGGCGTGGTATCTATCTGGCTCGATGGTATCCCTTCCATGACGACCTTGCAGTGCCACATATGCTGAGCTTGGCCCTTGTAAGGACTATCATCAGCCTGGAAGTCAGCCCGAAAATGACTCATCTTGTCGACCCTGGGTACAACCTGCTTCCTACCAGCTTGCCTCATAACCCGGAGAGGGACGTAAGGGTACGTTCCTCATAGACCGATTAATATCAAGAAATATGTGTCTCTGGATCGGACGATGAACTCCTCGGTCGGAAACCATTCGAACATCCATTGTACTTGCTCCTCGGTCAAATTATCAAATAGCTCGAACCATCCTTTGGCATCCTCCGGCTGCAAACATATCAGGGATATAATTCATTCGCTTTGGTCCGATTTTGGCCACAATCGAAAGCCAATTATGGCTATAACTTAAATAGCCAATTTTCCCCTATTTAATTTAGAAATAATAAATTAATTTCTGGAAATAAATTAAAGGTACTAAATTAATTAACAATATATAAATATTAGATTAAAAATACTGGAGCCAATTTTATAATTATAAACGCGATTAAATCTTAAAATAGGTTAATGCTGCAATTATACGCAATTTAGCTTTTAAAATACTAAATAGATTTGTAAAATATGTGCAAAACTCATACTAGCTATATTTTAATATAAATATAAAATTCCAATAAGTAAATTACCAAAGAATAATAATTTCGGAAATAATCATTGGGTTTTTATGGATGAAAATGAGAAATAAATCATTTTAAAAACCTTAAAATCATGGGAAAAAATAGTAAAATGCATGGATATACTTATATATGCGCATATATGCTATTTTAACGCAAGTCTGTTAGCCACCTCCCCCACTCGATCAAGAATCTCAAACGGGCCAATGAACCTAGGGCTAAGCTTGCGCCTCTTACCAAATCTCATCACGCCCTTCATAGGCAACACCCGCTCGCCGACCATGAATGCCACATCACGAACCTTACGGGCGGCATAACTCTTTTGACTGGACTGAGCTGTACGAAGCCTATCCTGAATGATCCTGACCTTGTCCAAGGCATCATGTACTAGATCCGTACCCAACAACCGAGCCTCTCCCGGCTCAAACCACCCAACCGGCGACCGACACCGCCTACCATATAAAGCCTCGTAAGGAGCCATCTGAATGATCGACTGGTAACTGTTTTTGTAGGCAAACTCCGCTAAAGGCTAAAATTGATCCCACGAGCCTCCAAAATCAATAACACAAGCTCGGAGCATATCCTCCAAAATCTGAATAGTATGCTCGGACTGCCCGTCCGTCTGAGGATGAAATGTTGTGCTCAACTAAACCTGTGTGCCCAACTCACGCTGAACTGCCCTCCTGAAATGCGAGGTAAACTGTGTACCTCGGTCCGAAATGATAGACACGGGCACACCATGAAGGCGAACAATCTCCCGGATATAGATCCCAGCTGACCTCTCAGAAGAATAAGAAACCGCCACAGGAATGAAATGCGCTGACCTGGTCAGCCTATCAACAATAACCCATACTGCGTCGAACTTCCTCTGAGTCCGTGGGAGTCAAACAACAAAGTCTTAGTGATACGCTCCCACTTCCACTCAGGAATCTCAATCTTCTGGAACAAACCACCAGGTCTCTGATGCTCGTGCTTTACCTGCTGACAATTCAAACACCGAGCCATATACGCAACAATATCCTTCTTCATCCTCCTCCACCAGTAATGCTGCCGCAAATCCTGATACATCTTAGCGGCGGCCGGATGAATAGAGTACTGGGAACTCTGGGCCTCCTCTAGAATCAACTCTCGAAGTCCATCCACATTAGGCACACAAATACGACCCTGCATCCTCAAAACTCCATCATCTCCAACTGTAACCTGCTTGGCACCACCGTGCTGCACCGTGTCCTTTAGGACACACAAATGGGGATCATCATACTGCCGATCTCGGATGCGCTCAAATAATGAAGAATGAGCGACTGTGCAAGCTAACACACGGCTGGGCTCGGAGACATCCAACCTGACGAACTGATTGGCCAAACCCTGATCATCCAAAGCAAGCGGTCTCTCACTGACCGGAATATACGCAAGACTGCCCATACTGGCTGAATTTCTACTCAAAGCATCGGTCACCACATTGGCCTTCCCCGGATGACATAAGATGGTGATATCATAGTCTTTTAGGGGCTCCAACCACCTTCTCTGCCTCAAGTTTAGCTCCTTCTGCTTGAACAAATACTGTAGACTCTTGTGATCCGTAAACACCTCACATGACACACCATATAAATAGTGCTTCCAAATCTTTAGCGCGTGAACAATGGCTGCTAACTCCAAATCATGAACTGGATAATTCTTCTCATGAATCTTCAACTGACGCAAAGCATAAGCAATGACCTTGCCATCCTGCATCAACACCGCACCAAGTCCAATACGAGATGCATCACAATAAATTGTGTATGGCCCTGAACATGTGGTCAAAACCAACACTGGCATCGTAGCCAAAGCTGTCTTGAACTTCTGAAAGCTCGCCTCACATTCGTCCAACCACCTGAACTGGACAGCCCTTCTGGGTCAACCTGGTCATCGGGGCTACAATAGATGAAAACCCCTACACAAACCGACGATAATAGCCTGCCAAACCCAAGAAACTCCGGATCTCTGTAGCTGATCCGGGTCTAGGCCAATTCTTGACTGCCTCTATCTTCTTCGGATCTACCCGAATACCCTCTGCCGAAACAACGTGACCCAAGAATGTAACTGAACTTAACCAGAACTCATACTTCGAAAACTTAGCATACAATTGACTATCCCTCAGAGTATGAAGAATGACTCGAAGATGCTGCTCGTGATCCTCCCGGCTGCAGGAATAAATCAAAATATCATCAATAAAGACTATCACGAACGAATCCAAGTAAGTCTTGAACACTCGGTTCATCAATTCCATAAAAGTTGCTGGGGTATTTGCCAACCCAAATGACATCACCAAGAACTCATAGTGCCCGTACCGAGTGCGGAAGGCTGTCTTAGGGACATCAGATGTCCTAATCCTCAACTGATGGCAGCCAGATCTCAAGTCAATCTTCGAAAATATCTTGGCACCCTGAAGCTGATCAAACAAATCATCAATCCTCGGTAATGGATACTTATTCTTGTTGATAACCTTGTTCAACTGCCGGTAATCTATACACATCATCATCGATCTGTCCTTCTTCTTAACAAACAACACCGGCGCACCCCAAGGCGAGACACTAGGTCTAATGAAGCCTTTATCAAGCAAGTCTTGCAACTGCTCCTTCAATTCTTTCAACTCAGGCGGGGCCATACGATACATCGGAATAGAAATGGGCTGAGTGCCCGGAGCCAAATCAATGCAGAAGTCTATATCCCTGTCGGGTGCATACCCGGCAGGTTTGAAGAAAATACCTCTGGAACTCACGAACCACGGGCACAGAATCCATAGAAGGAACCTCGGCACTAGAATCACGAACATACGCCAAATAGGCCAATCATCCCTTATCAACCATACGCCGAGTCTTCATATATGAGATAACCCTACGGGTAGAATGACCAGGAGTCCCTCTCCACTCAAGACGAGGCAACCCTGGCAAGGCTAAGGTAACAGTCTCGGCATGACAGTCCAAGATAGCGTGGTAAGGTGATAACCAGTCCATACCCAATATGACATCAAAACCAACGATATCCAAATGTAACAAATCTACACGAGTCTCAAGACCCCCAATCTCAACTATACATGAACGATGGGCACGATCTACCATAATTGAATCACCCACCGGTGTAGACACATAGGAGTATGTAGATCTTGGATTAAATAGAACTGAAGCATCTCTACTACAAAGCGGAACAATACCTATGATAACTGTATCGGAAGCCTCAGCCTCAAGCCTGGGTGGAAGAGCCTAACATCGGGGCTGGGCCCCACCACTCTGAACTACATCTCTGGGACAGCCTGCTACTGGCTGGCCTCCACCTCTAGCGGCCTGACCTCCATCTCTAATACCTCTACCTCCACCTCTAATACCTCTACCTCCACCTCTAGCTGGCTAAGCAGGCTGACGAGTCCCCCAATGAACCTCCTCACTCACACTCTCTCTCAGAGGGAAGTATAAGAAGAGCATGACGTTCCAAATTAATAAACCTGGTCTCGTACTGAGTAACGGTCATGGAACCCTGTTTGAGATGCCCAAACTGCCTCCGGTAGTTCTCCCTCTGAGTGATAGGAAGAAACTTCTCTAGGAATAGCTGAGAAAACTGATCCCAAGTCAAAGCTGGCGACCCAGCTGGTCTGGCCAAACAATAATCTCTCCATCGAGTCTCGGCGTATCCAGACAAACGAAAAGCAGCAAAGTCGACTCCATTGGTCTCCACTATCCCCATGTTCCGAAGAACCTCATGACAGCTGTCCAAATAATCCTGGGGATCCTCAGAAGATGTACCACCAAAAGTAGTAGTGAAGAGCTTGGTAAAACTTATCCAACCTCCACAAAGCCTACGAAGACGTAGCTGATCTAACACCGGTCTGTGCTGCTGCTCGGTTGAAGAAGCGGTACGTGACCTCGCCAGTCGCGAAGGAAAAAGAGTAGAAGTTCAACTAGTATTGAGAATTCAAGCCACAAGACAGGAAAGAATGGATGTGAAGTTTTTCCTAACTCTGTAGCCTATAGGGATAAATACAAACGTCTCCGTACCGATCCCTCAGACTCTACTAAGCTTGTCCGTGAATTGTGAGACCTAAGTAACTTAGAGCTCTGATACCAACTTGTCACGACCCGGATTTCCCACCCTCGGGAGTCGTGATGGCGCCTACTAGTGAAAGCTAGGCAAGCCAGTTATTTCAACTATTTACCTTTTTCTCATTTTTAATCCTTTTACAGTTATGAATCAACATCATACAATAAGTGGAATTAAATAAGCGGAAGAACCAATTATAACAATTAAAATATTACCAATACAATTCCTTAAACATAGACTACCCATGACTGGTGTCACAATTTCACAGACTGTCTAAGAATTCTACACAATAAGGGTCCGAAAGATAAATACAACGATGTCTCTGAAATACATAAAGAAACAGAATGAACGGATAGAAGGAGATACCAAGGCCTGCAGACGCTTGCAGGACTACCTCAGGTCTCCGAATGGACTGAAGGCAATGACCCAAAGCTAAGGTCCGTATGCTCCAGTACTGGGATCTGCACAAAAGAGTGCAGAGTGTAGTATCAGCACAAATATCGTGCACGGCATCACCCTTCGAGCTTTACACTCTTCCTCACCCAAGCAACAATTACAAGCAATTTGGGCAAGGGAATCAATGACATCACAATAAAATCAAGTAACAACAGAAAATCATTAAATAAACGTAAAGAACACCATAACTCAATTATCAGCAAGAATCAGGAAAATCAAGGACATGTGCATGGCATCAGCCTTCGTGCTTTTACTCTCGTCCTCACCATAAAAATCAATATAATCGGCACGACATCACCCTTCGTGCTTTTACCTCACATAATCATGGCATGGAATGATCCTTCGTGCATTATCACTCATATAAAGGCACGGAATGGTACATCGTGCAGCACGGCATCACCCTTTGTACATTAACACTCTCTCACAAATATCATGCAGGTCATCACCCTTCGTGCTTTATCACTCTCTCACCAATACAATGCACGACATCACCCTTCGTGCTTTAACACTCTTCCTCACCCAAACAAAAATCACAAACAATAAGGGCAAGTAAATAAATAAAATCACAATAAAAATCCCGGCAAGGGAACAATAGTACAACAATTATATCCCGGCAAGGGAAACAATATCAAAAGCAACAACATCCCGGCAAGGGAGAAAATATCATAATCCTCTTCTCTTTTTCACAATTACTTCACAACTCAATTCACAACTTGAGCCAATGCTCTATAATGTTCAATTTCCAATAATACTTCCACAAATCATTTTTACAACTTGAACCAACGCTCTTCAATGTTCAATTACCGATATTACTTCCACAATTCATTTTACAACTTGAGCCAACGCTCTTTAATGTTCAATTACCAACGTTACTTCCACAAATCATTTTACAACTTGAGGCAACACTCTTCAATGTTCAATTACTAATATTTCTTCCACAAGTCTCGTTCAACAATGGAAATCATCACATAAGGCATGAATAATACAAAACGGAGTCACATTAATCATAGTGTAAGACTCACGGGCATGCTTGACACTAACGTATAGATACTCGTCACCATGCCTATACGCCGTACTCAACAATTAACACATAGCAAGTAAGACACGACTCCTAATCCCTCAAGCTAAGGTTAGACCAAACACTTGCCTCGATGCCACGAACACAATTCAAGCCTCAATTACCGATTTACCTCTTGATTCCACCACCAATTCGTTTGTATCTAGCCACAAGTTACTTAACTATATCAATAAATGCTAAATGAATCAATTCTAATGCATGAAAATAGGTTTTCTATAGTTTTTCCCAAAAAGTCAAAAATCGACCCCGGGCCCACATGGTCAAAACCCAAGATTCGAACCAAAACCCGATTACCCATTCACCCACGAACTCAAATATATAATTTGTTTTGAAATCGGATCTCAAATAGTGGTCCAAATCCCCAAAAATAAAAAATCCTAAGTTCTACCCAAAACACCCAATTTCCCCCATGAAAACCCTTGATTTTGAGTTGAAATCATGTAAAAAGATGTTAGAGATTAAAGAAAACGAGTTAGAAATGACTTACAATCGATTTGGAAGAGTCGTTGTCTTTGAAAAATTGCCCAAAGGTGTTTAGGTTTTGAGAAGCTTTGAAAAATGGCTGAAAATGCATCTAAGTGTCATTTAACTAGTCTCTGATGTCGCAATTGCGACCAGGGTTCGCAATTGCGAACCCCTCAGACTGTTCACTTCGCAAATGCGAAGCTTTTGTCGCATTTGCGACCCAGTACTATTCCGATCACCTTCGCATTTGCGAGGGACCCTTCGCAAATGCGACATCGCATTTGCGATACAAAAGTTGCATTTGCGACCAAAGACAACCCAGGTTGAGTCTCGCATTTGCGATACTTGTTCGCATTTGTGATACTTGTTCGCATTTGCGAAGCCTGCAGGCCTGCAACATACCAGCATTTTCCTAAGTTCAAATTTCACTTTGTGGCCTATCCAAAACTCACCCGAGCCATCGGGGCTCCAAACCAAACATGCACGCAAGTCCAAAAACATCATACGGACTTGCTCGTGCGATCAAGTCATCAAAATAACATCAACAACCATGAATTTAGCATCAAAATCAAAGAAAAATCTCATGAACTCTTAAGTTCAAATTTTTACAACCGAAGGTCCGATTCACGTCATTTCAAGTCCGTTTGTTACCAAATTTTACAGGCTCAACTTAAATCACATATAAGACCTGTACCGGGCTCCGAAACTAAAAATACGGGCCCGATACCATCACATTCAATTACATTCAAATTTCCAAAAACTCTAGAAATTTCAGTTAAACAATTATCTTCAAAAATTCATTTCTCGGGCTTGGGACCTCGGAATTCAATTTCGGGCATACACCCATGTCCCATATTTTCCTACGGACCCTCCGGGATTTTCAAATCACGGGTCCGGGTCCATTTACCCAAAATGTTGACCGAAGTCAGCCTAAATTCATTTAAAAGCAAAATTTATCATTTTTTTACAGATTTTCACATAATGGCTTTCCGGATACACGTCCGGACTGTGCACACAAATTGAGGTGAGGCAAAAAGGAGGTTTTAAGGCCTCAGAACACAGAATTTACTTTAAAAATGAGAGATGACAGGTCATCACAAGTATATTTTTGGGATTTGAGTACCAATTTGAACTCGGTTTTAAGAACTAATTACATATTTGGACTCGGCAGGTTATGGGTCATCACATTTTAGTATTGGTTTCGGATTCCGGGTACGTATGCTTGGGTTGACTTTTATTAACTTTTGAGAATTTCTTCAAAGAACGAAGCTTTATGGATTGTGATTGCTTCCTATGGCATTGTTGACTTCCTTAGATGATATTTGGCTTGGATTTGAGCAGTTGGAGGGATAGATTGAGGTTCTGGCGCGATTCAAGGTTGAAGACTAGCTCGGATGAGGTAAGTATTTTGGCTAAGCTTGGTTTGAGGGCAATTTACCTGTTGGATATGTTATTTGATATGTGTTGGGGGTAACGTATATGCGAGGTGACGAGTGTATATGCGTGCACTGTGGTTATTCATGATCCGGTTAGTTCTTAGTCCATTATATCCCTTACTTTTCTATCATACTTCCTTCATATTGTATTCCACTTGTATGACTATGTGGGCTATTATTCATGTTAGAAATCATGTCCAGGCTATTCGTTGATCTATTGAGACATGATAGGGCTATTTTTGCTATGTTGAGCTATTTTCCTTAACCGTAGTTATAATTTTTCAGTCATAATATTATATTTGCGTGTATATCTATCTCTATGTACTTTTTATATGTTATCTCACATGTTGTTGGTGTCCTTCTGTGTGACACGGGTTTGAGCTGAGTTGTGGCACGTAGATATATTCCGCGTGGTATATTTATGGTGATTCCGTGAGATGTTGGCATATGGAGACTTGAGTGGATTGATGATTGAACTTGGGCCATAGAGCTGTATTGATATTGACAGTGATAGTGAGGTAACGCGTACTCCAGGCCCTACATTGGGCTAAGTGGTATTGATAGTGAGGTAATATATACACCTAGTCCTATATTGGCTAAGTAATATTGATCATTGACTTTGATTCAGTCAGTGTTTAGGCTAGAATCCGCCCCTATGGAGTTAGGTGATCATGCTACATTGGGTCCTGTGAGTGCAGACACTTGATACGTGTTAGGTGAGGGATTTATGGCAGACGTACAATGCTAAGAGAGAGAGAGAGTGTGTGTGTGTGTGTGTGTGTGTGAGATGATCAAAGGGCATTGTCCAATCATTATGAGAGTGCTGAGAGTATTATTGAGGAGTACTTGTGCCAGACATTAAGATTTTGTTGAGAATTATTTATAATTGATGGTTAAATAGTAAAACTTGTTGACTTGGCATGTATATTTGACATGCAGGCATAGAGTTGTATTTTCCTCATGCTTTGATACAGCTTGTTGAGATTGATACAATGTGTGTGTGTGTGTGTATATATATATATACACACAGATAATATTAGAGGGAGCTCCGGAAGTTAGAATTTGGTTTTAAAGATTGCAAGCTAAGATTGAAGGAGAATTTTCAGTCAGGATTATGTTAATGGGATCATATGGGTTGAGGTGACATAAGATCACCCATGGGCATGTGTATGATGAGTCCTACAGTGCTTTTGGCAACTTGGGAATGACTTTTGGCACGTTCTAAGACGAACATATGTTTAAGTGTGGGAGAATCTAATGATCCGACCGATCATTTTGAGCTGTAGTATTTGATTTAGCGGCTTGAGACCTTGATTAGATTCATGTGGTGAATAATGACTCGCTGTATGGTTGGTTTTGATTTTGAGAGGTTCTGAGTTGATTTGGAAGAGTAATTCTCAATTCAAAAGCTTTAAGTTGGAAGCGTTGACCAAGGTTTAACTTTTGAGTAAACGACCTGTGCATCAGGATTTGATTGTTTCAATAGGTTTGTACGGCAATCTTGGACTTGTTCGTATGCTCGGATTTGAATTTGGATGTTCCTAGAAGGTTTTCGCCATATTTGTCGAAAGTTGGCAATTTGAAGAATTGGAGACTTCATAAGTTTGACCGAAAGTTGGCTTTGTTATTATCGGACTCAGATTGTGGTTTTGAGAACATGTATAGGATTATTTTGGTGGTTAGAACTTTTTTTTGCAAAGTTTGATTGTAATCCAGAATGTCTAAGTGTGGTGCGGACGCGTTCGGCGAAGTTGGAATATTTGAAAGTTAAGAGTATGATCTTGTCCTTCGATTCTTGGATTTGATGTGAATTTTCGTGTTCTGAGCCTTTGAATCAGTTTAGATAATTGAACTTGTTGATATGAGTGGACGGGGCCCGCTTGGGCTCGAGTGCATTTCTGACCACTTTGGGTTGTGATTGCATTACCGATTTCTAGTGCTTTCCTAATGAGCTTCACGATCGCAACCGAAGCTCCATGATCGCATAAGGTGTTTTTTTGTTGCTTCTGATTTGTTCATCGCGTTTGCGATCAAGGGCCCGTGTTCGCGAAGTGTTATGGGCGATGTTCATCGCGTTCACACATCTGATTATGCGTTCGCAAAGTGTTGAGGGTAAGCGGTCAGCAGAGGTTTGTTCGTGAGTCGTCTTTCGCGTTGGTGTAGTTGGGAGGGCAGTTGGCCACTGCGTTCACGAGGTACTATCCACGTTCCCATAATAGGGAGTCAAGGTAGTGTGGAATTGTGGTGATCATGTAGTGTACTGCTAGGCAGTGTATTTAAGTTGCCATTTTCGGGATTTTACCTATTATTTCATATTTTGAACCTTTCGAGAAGAGGATATTTTGAAGAGTATTTTCACTACTACCTTAGAGATAAGTGATTTCCACTTGGATTTGCTTTTATATATTGATTACCCATAAATTTTTACACCAATACCTTAAAGTTTTGAAAGGAAATTTGGGGTTTTTGTCTACAGTTTGAGAGAGTATATTTTGGGGATTTGAGTACCAATTTGAACTCGGTTTTAAAAACTATACATATTTGGACTCGGCAGGTTATGGGTCATCACATTTTAGTATTGGTTTCGGATTCCGGGCGCCTATGCTCGGGTTGACTTTTACTGACTTTTGAGAATTTCTTCAAAGAACGAAGCTTTATGGATTGTGATCGCTTCCTATGGCATTGTTGATTTCCTTAGATGATGTTTGTCTTGGATTTGAGCAATTGGAGGAACAGATTGAGGTTTCGACGCGATTCAAGGTTGAAGACTAACTCGGATGAGGTAAGTATCTTGGCTAAGCTTGGTTTGAGGGCAATTTCCCTATTGGCTATGTTATTTGTTAAGTTTTGAGGGTAACGTATATGCGAGGTGACGAGTGTATATGCGTGCACCATGGTTATTCATGATCCGGTTAGTTCTTAGGCCATTATATACCTTACTTTGCTATCATACCTCCTTCATATTATATGTTTCCACTTGTATGACTACGTGGGCTATTATTCATGTTAGAAATCATGTCCAGGCTATTTGCTTATCAATTGAGACATGATAGGGCTATTTTTGCTATGTTGAGCTATTTTCCTTAACCTTAGTTATAGTTTTTCAGTCATAATATTATATTTGAGTGCATATCTCTATCTCTATGTACTTTTTATATGCTATCTCACATGTTGTTGGTGTCCTTCTGTGTGACACGGGGTTGAGCTGAGTTGTGGCACATAGATATATTCCGCGTGGTATATTTATGGTGATTCCGTGAGATGTTGGCATATGGAGACTTGAGTGGATTGATGATTGAACTTGGGCCATAGAGTTTTATTGATATTGATATTGATAGTGAGGTGACGCGTACGCTAGGCCCCACATTGGGCTGAGTGGTATTGATAGTGAGGTAATGTATACACCTTGCCCCATATTGGCTAAGTAATATTGATCATTGACTTTAATCCGGTTAGCGTTTAGGCTAGAATCCGCCCCTTTGGAGTTAGGTGATCATGCTACATTGGATCCTGTGAGTGCAGACACTTGATACGTGCTAGGTGACGGATATATGGCAGGCAGACGTACAACGCTAAGAAAGAGATAGTGTGTGTGTGTGTGTGTGTGTGTGTGTGTGTGTGTGTGTGAGATGATCATAGGGCATTGTCCAAGCATTATGAGAGTGTTGAGAGTATTATTGAGGAGCACTTGTGCCAGGCAGTAAGATTTTGCTGAGAATTGTTTATACTTGATGGTTAAATTGTAAAAATTGCTGACTTGGCATGTATTTGACATGCAGGCATAGAGTTGTATTTTCCTCATGCTATTTGGTGTTTGATGTCTCTACTTGATGTTTAGAGTTTGAAATCATGGTGTAATCTGATAAGTCTCTATCTGAGCGATTTCATTGGAAAAAGTTAATTCCTTGACTGATATTCCTAAAAAGCATTCATGTTTGTCTTTTTATTGTGATAGAGTTGAACCTTTTAGTATTTGAGTTGTTTTCCCATATCTGCTATTATTGTTGTCGTTTGCTGTGAAAAGTGAGCATCGGACCTTTCCAAGCTCGTCACTACTTCCAGCCCAAGGTTAGACTTGTAACTTATTGAGTAAATGGGGTCGGTTGCACTTATACTATACTTTGCACTTCATGTGCAGATCCAAGTGTTGCTAATCATGGTAGTTGCCTATGAGCTGGACCGAACTAATGAAGATTCCATGGGAGCACTGTTGTTTCGTTCGCAAGCCTTGAGGTCCCTCTTCATATTTTTATGCTATCACTGTTAGTCTTTAATACAGTTTTGTATTTGACTTAGACCTTGTATTTACTCATTTTATAGAGCTCATGTACTCGATGATACTAGGTTTTGGGATGGCTTTTCAGTTGTATCGCCTTTTGGTTTCAATTATTTATGTTTTCAGCGTTGAGACTTTTTCTTACTGTTATTGTAGTTTATTTTTTAATATTGGATGTTGGTTTGCCTATCAAGCGGTGTTAGGCACTATCACGGCTCCGGTGGCATTTTAGGTCGTGACAGTACATGGGGTTAGTTGTACTCATACTACACTTCTGCACCTTTCATGCAAATCTTGGAGTTGATCTGTGATGGATGACAAAGGCTAGCATTGAAGATGTACCTTCATTCCAGATATAAGCTACCACTTGTCCTTCGTAGTTTAATAATTGTACTTCTGTTTATGTATATTAAAACAGATATCGTATTTATTTCTTCTTGCCAACATTATGAAATTCTAAATCTTAGTGGTTCATGGCTTGTACTGCCAATTCTTGGGAAAATGTATGGAATCCAGTTATTCTGTTAATGTTTTTGATGATCTTCCATTCGAGTTGTATTATTCATTTCTTGGCTAACCTAGCGAGATGGGTTAGGTGCCATCGCCACTTTGAGGGGTTTTGGGCCGTGAAAAGTTGTTGAACAAATCCCTAGGTATATGAGAGATTAATATAGCGGGTTAAAAATCAGGATTAGAGGTAACGAATCTTTGACATGGTCAGAGTTAGCGGCGAGAAATTGTCAACTAGAGTAGTTCGAAAGAATACATCTATTAAACTATTGTAATTGCTCGAGAGAGAATCAAGGTAAATAAAGTGAAAAATTTTGATAATTGAAAAAATTATAACTGTATGCTTCCTTAATCTTATTTACAGCATTTTGCTTAATTAGCTAATAATTTATTGTACTTTCATTTGTTAGCAATGAGTAGTATTAGCAATCAAAAATTACCATTTGAATATTTCAGAAAGTTAATTTACTTGAATACTTGTAATAGATAAAGTTGTGATTGATAGGTTAATTTCCTGTGAGATTCGACTTTAGACGCTAAAATCGAATCATATTTACAACGACCGCTAATTCTTTTATAAGGCATAGTTGGGCGCAACTTATTTAAATGAAGGCTTCCCTTCTAAAGTTAGTTTTGGTGATTTTTCTACTGTGAATGTAATAGGAAAAGGCGATATTAAAATTAAATCCAAGAATGATTTTGAAGAAACAATCTCGTTATGTTATAGGTTTCTATTTTTGTAACGACCCGACCGGTTGTTTTATGTATTTGAGCCCCGTTTCCCTTTTTGATGCTTCACACATGTGAATTTGTGATTTTATGACTTGCGAGAATGGTTGGTTTGGTTTCGGGAGGATCTTGGGTTGATTTAGACCCTTTGGTTCTTGGTTTAGAAGCTTAAGATGAAAATGTTAATCAAGGTTTGACTTTTGTAAAAACAACATCGGAACAATGTTTTGATGGCTCCAATAGGTTTGTAGAATGATTTTGGATTTAGGTGTATGCCCTAAATTTAATTCGGAGGTTGCTAGTTTGATTTGCCTTATTTTGCCGAATGTTGGTAATTTAGAGGTTTAGGAAGTTTTTAAGTTTGACCATAAGTTGACTTTATAGCTATCGGGCTCGAATTTTTATTTCGGGACTTGGAATAGGTCTGTTTTGTCATATGGAACTTGTCTGCAAAAATTTAGTGTCATTCCAAGTCGGTTTGATAGGAATCAGCTGCTTGGTTGTGATTATAGTGATTCTTGAATTTGTTGTGAAATTTCATGCGTTTTGATATCCAATTTGTAGTTCCGGATATTATTTTGATATTTTGATCATGCGAGGAGCTTCGTATGATGATTTAGACTTTTATGAATATTTGGTGTGGAGCCTCGGGGGCTCGGGTGAGTTTCGGACATGTTTCGGATTGGTTTGAACTCATTCTAGGTTGCTAGTGTGCTGGTGCTCCAGGGAAAGGGCGTGAAGTTGTTTAGGGAATTTTTTTTCGATAAATCATATGTGAGGCTCACAGGGTGATATAAAGAAGATTATGATTTATGACTTGTGATTTGTGATTATGAGGTGTGGTACCTCGGAGTGATTCTTGTTGAAAAATCTTGTGTTGAAATAGCTTGATTATTTGGACCGTCATTTGTTTTCCTTAATTTACTTCACTTGTATTTTTAATTGTATTCTGATTATTTTGCTGCTTTATCACCTGTGTACTTTATGTTGATACTTGTTGCTTTTTTTTTTTCTTCCTTTGTTAGCCTATGTTAATGTTCCCTATAATGTTAGCCTTGTACTGATATTCTCTCAATTACTAGCTTTATCTTGATATCTATATCCCTGTTAGCTTTATGTTAATATTTTGCACTGATTTTCCATGTCTATCTCGTCACTACTGCATCGAGGTTAGTTTTGATATTTATTGGGTACCATTGTGGTGTACTCATACTACGCTTCTGCATATTTTTGTGCAGATCCAGGTACCTCTGCCCATGCCGGACGCTAGTGAGTTGCTTCTGATTTCGCAGAGACTTCAAGGTATACCAGCTTGTCGCCAGCAGGCTTCGGAGTCATCTTCTAGTGATTATATGCTACAGTTTCTCTTGTTTCTGAACAATATTGTGATAGAGATTCCTAGTGTATTTCAGTAGAGCTTATGACTCTGTACCGTCGATTTTGGGATTGTAAGACTGTTGTTCCGTTAGGGTTTTATTATATCATTTCTCAGTTGAAATTAATAACTTAGATTATTTTGCTAAATTCTCAATGTGTGTTAGGCTTACCTAGTCTTAAAGACTAGGTGCCATCACGATTCCTAATGTAAAATTTTGGGGTTGTGACAGCTTTAAAAGCAACCTGTTGATTGTTGGTCAAGTGCAAGAAAATGAATATTTTCCTATAATTGAAAATGGTGCTTGTGACATTTATAGCTCTACTAGAGGTGCTATTACTATTGTGAAAATAAGCTCAAACGGGTTGTGTCCCTTGAATATTGAGGGTACTATACCTTGTTTAAAGCGAAAATAAAAGATCTTTTATGATTATGGCATTTTAGATATGGTCTCTTAGATTTTGGTGGACTAAAGATACTTCATCAGAAGAATATGGTATATGGCCTTCCAAAAGTTGATTTTTTATCTCAAGTATGTGAGGAGTATGTTGTTAGTAAACAACATCACAATCAATTTTCAACGAGCACATCTTAGAGGGCAAAGAAGGTTTTGGATTTAATTCACTCCAATAATGTGTCCCTATAAATCCAACATCAAATGGAGGTAAATAAGATTTTATCGTATTTATTGATGATTTTAGCCCAAACACTTGGATTTATTTTTTGCAGGATAAAGCTGAAGCATTTGAAATTTGTAAGAAGTCAAAGTACCGGTTGAAAAGGAATCTGATTCTCAAATTAAATTTCTTTGCACAGATCGTGATGGAGAATTCAACACAAAAAAAAAATTATAAAATTTTGTGAGTGACATGGAATCAAAAGACAAATTAAAGCAGTTCACATGCCACAACAAAGTGGTGTATGCGAGTGAAAGAATCACTTATTTTTTAACGTGGTGCGAAGCTTTTTAAAGAGAAGCAACTTATCAAAAAGCTATAAACCTAAAGCTGTACTGTGGAGTGTTCATATTTTGAATAGAAGTCCTACTATTTCTGTTTGAAATATGACTCCTTATGAAGCTTGGACTTGGTATAAATTAATTGTTGCTTACTTCAGAATTTTAGGATTTATTGCATGTACCAAAATTCCAGATGCAACAAGAAAGAAATTGGATTACAAACGGCTTTGTCACGATCCAAAATCAACTAGTCGTGATAGCACCTAACCCAACCCGCTAGGTAAGCCAACTAACAGTCAACACAATTCAAATGAGAATTATAAGAGAACAATAAATAAAATAACTTAAACTCTATGCAAAAATTCAAGGACTAGTAATACAAGTCATGAGCCACTAAGACTTAAATTTACAAGCTAGTCTGAAAAAAAAAACAATATTTGTTTGGAATGTACACAAACAGAATTTGAATCTAAAACTACCAAGGACAAGTGGTAACTATATTCGGAATGCAGGTACATCTTTAATGCCAGCTCCCGCCATGTACAGCAGCATCAGCTCCAAAATCTGCACGCAAGGTGCAGAAGTGTAGTATGAGTACAACCGACCTCATGTACTCAAAAATAACAAACCTAATCTTAGGTTGAAAGCAATGACGAGCTCGGAAGACAGTCGGAGTCCAATATCAATAATCGATAATAACATGAGATATGATAATGCTGGAAATAGTAAACAACCCAGAATAATATTATGCTCCGCACGATCACAGTTACGAAAAAATAGACATGCTTTTCAAGTATGAAAGTCAAAGTCCAAATCTTACCACCGAAATCAACTAAACATGAGTTTATCAAAAGAACTTCATTTTCTAATTCACAACATCATATAAGAATTTTCGTTTACCAATTAGCGTGAGGAAAATACATCTCTATGCCTACATGTCAATATACATTTCAAGTCATCAATAATCATATGTCGTCTACCATGAGTAATCTACATCTCTATGCCTATATGTCAAATATACATGTCAACTCATCAGATATCATATTATTGTTTAGCATGAGGAATATACATCTTTATGCCTATATGTCAATTATTATACATGTCAAATCATCAAATGTCATATTTCCGTCTAACATGAGGAAATGCATCTATATGCCTACATGTCAAGTATACATGTCAACTCAATATCATCACAATGAAATCATCCAGAATAACCACACTTAGCACACTCATAGTGCCTAGCCCAAGGCCCTCGCCATTACATACAACAACACTTAGCACTGTATGTGTGCCTGACATTAATGCCCATCACTAAAGCACGTATATAAAATACTGTGCTTGCGCCCACTACTGGTATGTTAGACTCCGGAGGGACGGATTCTGCCCAAGCGCTAATCATAATCACATAGCCCAATCTTGGGTCCTGGTGCATGCGTAGCTTATAAATCAGTAACACTTAGCCCAATGTGGGGCCTGGCATGCGCATCACCTTAATATCCGCTCAAGTCTCCATATGTCCACATATCACAGAATAATAATCCAATCATATAATTGGAATACTGCAATTTGCCTCAAATATATCTCAAGCTCGTGTCACGTATCCTATCGGGTCTCAAAAATATATTAGATAGCCTAGAAATGATTTCTAGCATGAATAACAACTCACATAGTCATATAAATGGAGATAACATGATATCAAAGAAGCATAATGGCAAAACAAGGCACATAATAGCCTAAGAACTATCCTGATCATAAATACCTCGGTGCACGCACACACGCCCCTCACCTAGCGCGTGCGTCACCCCCAAAACATCTCAAATATCATAATTCTTAGGGATAATTACCCTTAAATCCAAGTTTAGATATGTTACTTCTCGAACTAGCCAAATCAAATACCAAGCAAACCAAATAATACTTTAAAAACTTCATCCCACGCGAATCAACCTCTGAACGGCTCAAAACTAGCCAAAAGCAACTCAAAAATATCAATTTATGCCTTAGGAAACAAACCCAAGCGAAAAAGGTCTAATCTTTAATAAAAAAACTCTAAGTCAAAAAAAAGTCAACGCGGGTCCGCACCTCAGAATCCGACAAAACTTATAAATTCTGATAGCCCATTCGAATACGAGTCCATACTAATTTCATCCAATTTCGATTTTGGATCATTGTTCTAAATCCAATTATTCTCATTAGAAAAGTTTTTTACAAAAACTCACAAGTCACCAATCAAAATATGGATTAGCTCATAAATGAACTAGTATAATCATTTTAAAATATAAAAATTGAGGTTAGATACTCCATGAAAAGACAAGAATAACACCGCAAAAATGACCTCAATCGAAGCTCTACAACTCAAGATATGATCAAAATACCAAATGAACGCAGTCTGATTTTATTATACATAGGGATTTCCGCTTTTCTGCCCAAAAAGCTGCACCTGCGATTTTCTAGCTGTCATTTTCACTTTTGCGGATTACTTTCCGCACCTGCGGGGTCACATATGCAGACCCCACTTCGCATCTGCGAAGCACAAGCAACAACTAACTTCTCCGACACTAAAATGGACATAACTCCCTCATACGATGTCCAAATTCGACGATTCTTTTTGCTATGGCTCCGTAATTATGATACGGGTATAATTATTCATTAAAAATAGAATTTGGAACTAATTTACTTAATTTTGTATTATTTACATTCGAAGAAACAACGTCGAAACATAAAAAATAAGTGTAACACAACCCAAACCTATCCGAAACTCACCTGGAACCCTCGGGACCCCGTCCGAACATACTAATATGTCCCAAAATATAATACGGACCTGTTGGAAGCCTCAAATCTCACATAACATCATCAAAACTATGAATCGCACCTCAAATCAAACTTAATGAGTTTTTGAACTTTCAATTTCCAAAACTTGTGCCGAACCATACCAAATCAATTCGAACTGACCTCAAATTTTGTACACAAGTTTCAAATGACATAACAAACCTATTCCAACTTGTGAAACAATAATCTAAACCCAATATCTTCAAAGTCAACTCCCGATCAAACTTATTAACCTTCAAACCCTTAAATTTTTAAATTTCACCAATTATGGCCAAAATTTTCTAGAAGCCTCCAAATGCAAATCCGGACATACGCCCAAGTCCAAAATCACCATCTGGACCTAAAGAAATTCTCAAAACTCCGATCTGTGATCAAATACACAAAAGTCAAAGTTGATCAATTCTTCCAACCTAAAACTTCTAAAATGAGAATTATTCACAAAAGAATTTTTAATCACCCGAAAACCGAAAACGACGATACACACAAGCCATAATACATCATACGAAGTTACTCAAGACCTCAAACCATCAAACAGAATGCCAATGCTCAAAACGACCAATTAGGCCATTGCAGTTATGAATCTAAAGCTTATCAATTATCTAATCCTGCCACTAAGAAAATTGTTATTAGCCGAGATGTTATCTTTGATGAAGAAGCAACATGGAATTGGAGAAATGATGATCTCCCTCAACAAATTTCAGCAAGCTTTGAAGACGAGGAAGGGAACCAGCTTGTGGAGACCAATTAACAAGTAGGTTTAGCTACTTTAAACTAAACAAGACATGAATCATGTGATTTCTAGCCTACCAATGAACATCCTCAACGAACTAGAAGCTCTCCAGCATGAATGGAAGATTGTAAGGATGAAAGATTATAAGGTATTTACTTATATTGCTTTATTTTCATATTGTGATCCTATAGCCTTCTGTCACGACCCAAATTTCCCTCCGTAAGACGTCGTGATGGCACCTAGTCTCTAAGACTAGGTAGGCCTAACATATATGCGGAATAACTGAAATAATAACTTAAATAGCAACATCAACAGCTATATAGATAAAAATTGCCGTTCAACATATACAAATCCCAAAATCAGTAAAATATAAGTCACAAGCTATAGATACAGTGTGGAACGCTCGTACACATCACTGTCTATAAAGATATAAGGAAATAAGAGAAGGACAGGATAGAAGGGTACTCCGAGGTCTACAGACGCTGGTAGATATACCTTAAAGTCTCCACGTACGGGCTAGCTCACAGATACCTGGTCTGGTAGGAGTACTTGGATTTGCACAAAAAGATATGCAGAAGCGTAGTATGAGTATACCATAACGGTACCCAGTAAGTGCCAAGCCTAACCTTAGTAGAGTAGTGACAGGTCAGGTCAAGGCTCTACTAGAATTAATAAGAAACATGGTAGGAGATATAATAATATAATGAAATGACAGAGAAGTAAAACAATGAGAATATATGGACGGCAATAACACGGAATTAAAGAAAGACAAATACAACATGAAAGGAAAGCAAAAATCTTACAAGTTAAGGAAAGATAACAACAACCAATGCATCAAATAGAGGAAAATCAACAGGGGCACCCCCGAGGTACCGCCTCTGATGCAAGATCAAGAATGCTAAAAATTCAAGAAATTCAAGAAGTGAAGAATCCATTCAAGATTAAGATTTCTTTTCCTTAAAGATTAGGATTTATTATTTCTTATTTCCTAGTAATTTAATTTTTATTTTAGTAGGATTATATTTGTAGTTCTAGTCAAACTACGATTGTTAGTTGGTATCCCATTCCTACTAGAATTCTTTTTCCTATTTTAGCTAGGATAGGTTTTCTTAGCCTTATTCTTATTCTAGTTTAATTAGGATTAATTTTCCTTAACCTTACCAATTTTACTCATTGTAAGGCCTATTTAAAGGGCTTAATATGCTGAAAATAAACATGGATGATTAGTTTTTCTAAGCTTTTGCTTCAAAAACGTGATTCATCTTTTATTTCATTCTTCTTCCTTTATTTAACGCTTCATGCAATCTTGCGGGATTGAAGAACGTATGGGTGATGTTTCTTTTCCATCTTACATTCTTCTAACGTGAGTTTGAAGAACGCTTTCGCTAGTTTTGTGAAAACTTTAGCGGGGTGCTTTTGTTTTTCTCTGTTCTTTATACTTTAGAGGTGTAAACCCTTGAAAGTACATCAATTTCGTATCAGAGCACAAGTTCCAGGTCCGAATTCTTGATTTGCTACATTGTTCATCGTGTCGCCAAACAAGAAAATACCAAGTTCGGGATCCTCTTCAATGGATCTTCAATTAAAAGTTCATAAATTAAGAACTAGAATCCTTGAACGAGACAACGAAGAAACTAAAGTGCAGCTAGATGACTTGAAGGAATCAATTTAGAATCTGACTAAATTAGTTGAATGCTTGGTTCTTCAAAATCAGTCGCCAAATCTATCATAACGCCTACATTCTCCACCACTACTACCACCAAATAACATACCAGTGCTACAGCCACGTCTACCACTTCAATATCCACCAATTCAACTGTATAGAGCACGATATATTGAGCAACCTGAAGAGGTTGAAGTTGACCATGGCATGAGCATACCAAGGCACCATGCCCAATATGATGTTCTCATAGAGCACGATATATTGAGCAACCTGAAGAGGTTGAAGTTAACCAAGGCATGAGCATACCAAAGCACCATGACCAATATGATAATTATTCAGATAATAAAGGGAGTGAAGAGGAAAAAACTGATGAAGACCAATATCGAAGAAGTGAGGACCAAGCATTGGATCCACTAATTGAGGAGTTATCACCGAAGTTTTATGATGATCCGAATCCAACTATGTGTGTTATTGACTTTCCGAATTTTAGAGATACTCAACACAATATTGACTTGATTGTTGACTCTAGCAATCCAAACAAGGTAACATATTGCGTCAACCCTAAAGTCCATAAAAATATGTATGAACAAGAGGAAGGATTACCTATAAAGGAGTGGATAATGGAGAGTTTGAGTCCATATATTGGAGAAACAATATGTCTTAACATCATAAATATATATATATATATATATATATATATATATATATATATATATATATATGACTATCACCAAAGTGATTGTTGGTGTACAAGCGGTGCAATGGATGCATTCTCAAGAAGAGCATTAAACTCCATGCTTAAGTCAAAGCTAAACATGGAATTGACTAAGTTTCATAAACCTCCAACACCAATAACTTCATATTGTAAGTTGAATTTTGAGAGTAAATATAGAAAGATTACATGGAGAAGACTTGGTAGAAAGTTGAAACTTGGAAAGTGGGATTTAGTTCGATCACATGTCAAATTTGCTTACAACGTGAAGAAGCTCTATGATAAACTAGCAAAATGTAACTTAAAACCTGGTGAGCATTGGGTCCCCATTTGTTTTACCCTTGGGTCTCAATTCTTATTATAGAAAATCTTGTGCCATCTATGGAAGTTGTTAGACTCGAGGACGAGTCTTTTTCAACCAGGAGAGAATGATGCAAGATCAAGAATGCTGAAAATCCAAGAAATTCAAGAAGTGAAGAATCCATTCAAGATTAAGATTTCTTTCCCTTAAAGATTTGGATTTGTTATTTCTTATTTCCTAGTAATTTAATTTTTGTTTTAGTAGGATTATATTTGTAGTTCTAGTCAAACTAGGATTGTTAGTTGGTATCTCATTCCTACTAGAATTCTTTTTCCTATTTTAGTTAGGATAGGTTTTCTTAGCCTTATTCTTATTCTAGTTTAATTAGGATTAATTTTCCTTAACCCTACGAATTTTACTCATTGTAAGGCCTATTCAAAGGGTTAAATATGCTGAAAATAAACATGGGGGATTAGTTTTTCTACGCTTTTGCATCAAAAACGTGATTGAACTTTTATTTCTTTCTTCATCCTTTATTCAACGCTTCTTGCAGTCTTGCGGGATAGAAGAACGTGTGGGTGAGGTTTCATTCCATCCTACATTCCTGAAACGTAAGTTTGAAGAACTCTTTCGCTAGTTTTGTGAAAACTTTAGCAGGGTGCTTTTGTTTTTCTCTCTTCTTTGTACTTGAGAGGTACAGAACCTTGAAAGTACATCAGCCTCGTAGTCCCCAAAAGTAAATATCTCACAATCTTTCCTTATATCATCGCGGGAGCCTTTATAGTTGTTTTGAAAATTGTTTTCCCGAAATAGCATCCTGCGTTTTAGCCAAACTTATCACACCGTATGACTTCTAGTAGTTCCCCTACTACCCAGGCGTATCAAGCCCACCTTATCTCACCGCACACGTTTCAATACCCAGACCTGTGTATCAATAATCACAATGGCATGGCAGAAACCTCGTGCCAACAACCAAACAATCATCTCAACAATAATCACAGAAACCAAAACATAACAACTGGAGCAATGATATTAAAGGATAGCGAATTTCAAGTAAAGAATCCCACAGTTAAACGAGGAATATAGAATCAAGAAAATAGGTAATTCAACTGAACATGCAGTACAAGTTGCAAATAAGAGATAAGACAAGTAGACATGTGAAATTAAGATAAACATGATGACTATACATGCTAAAGTAATCCAGTTAAGGCATAAAAAGGAAACTACATAGATAAAACCAAATTTTCAACATTTAGCCCGTGTACACTCTCGTCACCTCGCGTACATGGCCCTCACATATCATAAATTATCACAACAATACCAAATCCTAAGTGAAATTTTCCACACACAAGGTTAACAAGTCATTTACCTCGAACCTCGCTCAATCAATCAATAAGAAGGCCTTTCCCCCGACTTCCCAACTCCGAACGACTCAAATCTAGCCCAAAACAATTACATACTATAAATATAACTGTAGGAAACTAGTCTAAATAATGATATTATGATTTTAGCAAGAATTAGAAAATCGCCCCAAAATGTCAACCCGGACCCACGTCTCGGAATCGGGTAAAGGTTACAAAATACGAACACCCAGTCAACCACGAGTCCACCCACCAAAATTACTCAAATCCGATACAAAAATCTCGATCAAAACCTCAAAATTCGGCCTAAGGATTTTCCATCCTTTCCCTCAATGTCTCAACCCAAATCCTTAATTAAATGAAAAAATCAATGATAGATTAGTGGAAATTAATTAAAAACGAATCGAGAATCCTTACCCAAGTGTTTCCTCTTAATATCCCTCAAAATTTCGCCTCAATCCGAGCACTCTAGGTCCAAAAATGGATAATTAAATCAAACCCTCGAACTTAGGCCTTTTCTTCCCAGTTAAACCGTTTCTGCGGGGTCTTAGCCACATCTGCGGAATTTCCATTACAGGCGAGGCCATCACTTAGGCCCCCCGAAAACTCGCTTCTGGGGCACCCTATGTGCACATGCGCTTCTGTGAAGGGACAGCCGCATTTGCGCTTCCGCTTCTGTGTTCCCCTGACCGCACCTACGGTCATTGATGACCTGAATCACTCACGCCTCTACGGCTCAAGGCCGCTTCTGTGGTGCCACACCTGCGGCCCAAAGTGCACAGGTGCGATTGCACCAAACATTGCCAAGCTTCAACAATTACTTAAAACTCAATTTGGTCTGGATTCCAATCCGAAATACACCTGAGGCCCCCGGGACCTCAACCAAATATATCACCAAGTCCTAACACACGATACGAGCTTAGTCGAGCCTTTAAATCATAAAAAAACTCTAAAAACACAAATTGCGCATCAATTCAAGCCTAACGAACTTTAGAACTTCAAACTTTTTACATCCGATCCGAAACCTATCAAATCAAGTACGATTGACCTCAAATATTGCACGCTAGTCACCTTTGACATTACGGACCTACTCTAACTTCCAGAATTGGAATCCGAACCCGATATCAAAAGGTCCACTCCCGGTCAAACTTTTCAAAATTCATCAAACTTTTTAACTTTTGCCAATTAATGCCGAAATGACCTACAGAACTCCAAATCAATATCCGAACACGCTCCTAAGATCAAAATCACATTACGGAGCTATTGAAACCATCAAAACTCTATTCCGGAGTTGTCTTCACACAAATCAAACTACGGTCAATTCCTACGACTTAAACTTCCATTTTACTGATTATGTGTACCATTTCACTCCGAAACAAAAACCCAAACTTTCCGGCAAGTCATGTAGCCACAGAATGACATAGAGAGTAATAAATAGGGGTTCGGGGCTAATACTCTAAATTGATCGGCCGAGTCGTTGCACCTCCGAAGATGCTATAGCCTATAAAGATGTTGATGTGAAATGGCAAAATATAATGGATAATGAGACTAGATGTAACAATCCGGCCAGTCGTTTTAAGAATTAACACCTCGATCCCCTATTAACTGCATTCCCCATATTTGTTTCTGCTGTTATGAGTTGTCGGGAGGATTTATTTGGAGTTTCGGAGAGTTTTGGGACATTTAGTCCCTAAATGAGAGCTTAAGTTTTAGAATTTGGACCGTAGTCGGAACAGTGTGAAGACAGCCTTGGAATGAAATTTCGTTTGTTCCGTTAGCTCTGTTGAGCGATTTCAGGTTTAGGAGCGTGTTCGGATTGTGTTTTGGAGGTTCGTAGCTTAATTAGGCTTGAAATGCCGAAAGTTGAATTTTTGAAGTTTCCGGTTCGATAGTGAGATTTTGATCTAAGGGTCAGAATGGAATTTCGGAAGTTTGAGTGGCTCCGTAGTGTTGAATATGACGCGTGTGCAAAATTTTAGGTCATTCGGACGAGGTTTGATAGACTATTTGATCGAAAGAGTAATTCGGAAGTTTTTGAAGTTCTTAGGCTTGAATCTGATGTTAAATTGGCATTTTGATGTTTTGAGCGTTCCGAAGGTTGGGGCAAGTTTGAATGATGTTTTAGGATTGGTTGGCATGTTTGGTTGAGGTCCCAGGGGCCTCGGGTGAGTTTCGGGTGCTTAACAGAAGTTGAATAGGACTTAGGAAGAATCTGAGTTTGCTAGACCTATCATAACCGCACCTGCGTGTGTGGGACCGCAGGTGCAGCGCCGCAGAAGTGGCTAGGTGATCGCAGAAGCGAAAATTGGCCAAGGCTCCAGGATCGCAGTTGCGGCTGGGTGATCGCAAATGCGGAGCCGCAGATGCGGCCAAGCGATCGCAGATGCGGACCCAGCCCGTTAAGTGAATTTCGCACCTGTGATGCCTTTTCCGTAGGTGCGCTCCCTTGACCGTAGATGCGGTAATCGCTGGACAGAAATATAAAATTTCGAGGGTTGAGTTCATAACTTGGAAAAATCAATTTGGACCTCGGGCTAGGGCAATTTTGTGGGGTTATTGAAGAGAAGATCATTGGATAACAATTCCTTATCCCTTTCTAATTGTATTCCATTAATCTATTGTTAGTTTTATCGTTTAATTTTGGATTTGAGATGAAAATTGGGGAAAAATTTGGAGAAAGTTCTTAGAGCTAAATTTCGAGTTTTGATTGGGAATTTGACGTTGGGTTTGGATAATTTTGGTATGGTTAGACTCGTGAGAGTATGAGGATTCTAAAAATGTAAGTTTTACCCGATTCCGAGACGTGGGCCTGAAGGGCGTTTTGGTCATTTTACCTAATTTCGTGTGTTAGCTTAGAATTTATTTGAGGAATCAGCTACTTGAAGTTATATTTACATTATGTAATTGAATTGAATAGATTTGGGTCATTTGGAGTCGAGCACTCGTGGCAAGAAAGTGGTTTCAGGTTGATTTTTGAGCTGGTTCGAGGTAAGTGACTTGTCTAACCTTATGTGGGGGAAACTTCCCTTAGGATTTGGTATTGTTGATATTTTAAATGCCTTGTACGTGAGGTGACGAGTGTGTACTTATGCTAATTGTTGAAAATCCGATTTTCATTAAGTAACTCTAATTATGTTTCCTTTCCTGCTTATACTATTTGCAATTTAAGCCTATTGTTAGCTTAGGTAAGCATGTCTAATTGTCTTAACTGCCTTATTTGGATTATGTGTGGCATGATAAGTTAGAAATACCTATTTTTACCTTGATATGAAATTAGAACTGAATTGAGTATTCTTCGTGTTGCTGCTGTGTGTCTACTTTGGGACTACGATACGGTATCCCGGGAGATCCCCCTGCTTGTTTACTTTGGGACTACGGATTCGTATTCCGGGAGATCCCCTGCACCTGTATTGATTTGGACTGTAGTGCGAGATATCCCCAGCACGTATATTGAGGATACTAAGAGATCTTTGGGATACCGAGAGATCCCCAGCATATATATTGAGGATACTATGAGATCCTCGGGATACTGAGGGATCCCCAGTACACATATTGAGGATACTAAGAGATCCTCGGGATACTGAGAGATCCCCGGTTGTTATCTCTGCGTTGAGCCGTATTTATTTCCGTGATTATTTTGCCTCTGTTAAAGTTGCTGTTATTCTATCCTGTGTTACTTCTTACTGTTGCACTTAAGTATACTGTCTTATTCTTCAATATTATATCTTGTATTTCATCTAACCTCAGTAGGGCCCTGACTTTCCTCGTGACTATCCAACCGAGGTTAGGCTTGGCACTTACTGAGTACCGCTGTGGTGTACTCATGCCCTTTCTGCGCATGTTTTTCATGTGCAGATCCAGGTACTCTCACTCACTCTTATCACCCTTGAGGCGAGGCGCTTTTGTAGAGACTTCGAGGTATATCTGCCGCGTCCGCAGAACGAGGAGTCCCTTTCTATTCTCTGTACTAGTTTATCCCTTATATATTTTTCCTTATTGATAGACATTTCTGGAGTTAGAGCTTTTTTTATGTATCTCTTAGCTTGTGATTCATGGGATTCCGGGTTTTGGTAATTGTTCAGTTTTTGAGATCTTGTGTTGGTACATGCCGAGCGGCATCTTAAACACTTCCATATTTGTTTATCTTCAGTTTTTATTAGTTTTTCCGCATTTTGTTCCTTTTTCCGCAAATTGTTAGGCTTACCTAGTCGTAGAGACTAGGTGCCATCACGACAGTTCACGGAGGGCGAATTTGGGTCGTGACAAGTTGGTATCAGAGCTCTAGGTTCATAGGAGTCATGAATCACAAGCCGATTTATTAGAGTCTCGCGGATCGGTACGGAGACGTCTGTACTTATCTACGAGAGGCTATGTAACTGTTAGGAAAATTTCCACTTCATTTGATTTCCTTGTTGTGCAAGATTTTGATATCACAATTCTAAACTTCTGTCTTCTATTCTCTCACAGATAGTGAGGACACGTGCTACCCGAGATGATCAGGCACTCGCTCCCCCTACTGGAGCCGTCAGAGGCCGGGGTCGGGGTAGAGGCCGAGGACGCGCACGTGGTGCAGCCAGAGCACCCGCGCGAGCTGCCACCGAGGTGCCACCAGCAGTTCCAGTCGGAGTCCAAACACCTGATACGTCTGCTACTACTACTCCAGCACTCCAGGAGACTCTGGTGCAGTTTATGACTATGTACACTATTCTAGCTCAGGCAGGGTTGCTTCCCCTTGCTGCAGCTACATCTCAGGCCGGGGGAGGAGCACAGACTCCCGCCGCCCACACTCCTAAGCAGCGAGAGTATGCTGATCAGGTCCCAGAGATTATTCCTGTGCAGCCGGTAGCCCCAGCTCAGCCCGAGGAGAGGGCCGTAGCTTCAGAGGAGGAGCAGAAGAGGCTTGAGAGGTTCAAGAAGTATCAGCTTCCTACATTTAGCGGACTAGCCTCAGATGATGCTCTTGGATTTCTAGAGGAGTGCTATCGTATCCTCCGTACCATGGGTATATCAGGATCGAGCGGGGTTTCCTTCACTACCTTTCAGCTTCGAGGGGCCGCCTATCAGTGGTGGCGTGCTTATGAGTTAGACAGTCCAGATGAGGCAGCTTCCCTGACTTGGGCTCAGTTTTCAAATATGTTCACGAGAGAGTATGTTCCCAGAGTCTAATGGACACTTGGCGCGCAGAGTTTGAGCGTTTGCGCCAGGTTACTATGATTGTCTCGGAGTATGCTGTCTGTTTCACTGACTTGGCTAGACATGCACCAGCTTTGGTTTCTACTTTTCACGAGAAAGTTCACCGGTTTATTGAGGGGCTTATTCCCAGCATCAGGTCTAGCATGGCTCGTGAGTTGGAGATGGATATTTCTTATCAGCAAGTGGTGAGCATTCCTAGGAGGATTGAGGGTATGCATGCTAGGGATAGAGAGGAGAGGGAGGCCAAGAGGTCACGACAGTCGGGCCATTATTCTGGTGCCCGTGCTCCGGCTGCAGGTCGTCATGGTAGGGGTTATATGAGTCGCCCTGTTCATTCAGCTCTTCGAGCAGCCAGTGGTATTCCAGCTCCTCCCAGACCTCAGGAGCCTTATTATGCGTCACCAGTATCTAGTGCGCCTCCTGCACGGGGTGCTTCCAGTGGTCAGTCCAGCAGACCTGGCTCGAGCCAGTCACAGCCGCCACATCCTCCCAGAGCTTGTTTTGAGTGTGGTGACACACGCCATGTGGTGAGGGATTGCCTTAGACTTGGGAGGGATGCACCTCCACAGACTTCTCAGCCACGGCGCGCCCTCCAGAGTTCTCAAGCTATGATCACAGCACCAGTTGCTACCCCACCTGCTCAGCCAGCTAGAGGTGGAGGTCGGGGAGGTAGAGGTCGCCCTCGAGGGGGAGGCCAGGCCAGATACTATGCCCTTCCTGCTCGTACTAAGTCTATCGCCTCCGATTCTGTCATCACAGGTATTATCCTGGTCTGTCATAGAGATGCATCAGTTCTATTCGATCCAGGCTCCACTTATTCTTATGTGTCCTCTTATTTTGCCCCGTATTTGGGTGTATCTCGGGATTCTTTGAGTTCTCCTGTTTATGTTTCTACTCCTGTTGGAGATTCTCTTATTGTGGACCACGTTTATCGGTCGTGTTTGATTGCTCTTAGTGGTTTTGAGACCAGAGCCGATTTGCTATTGCTCAGCATGGTAGACTTTGATATTATTCTGGGCATGGACTGGTTGTCTCCCCATTATGCTAATCTTGATTGTCACGCGAAAACCGTGACGCTGGCTATGCCAGGTGTACCGCGAGTAGAGTGGAGGGGTACCTTAGATCATACTTCCAGTAGAGTTATTTCATTCCTTAAGGCGCAGCGTATGGTTAAGAAGGGGTGTGACGCGTATCTAGCTTATGTGAGAGATTTCAGTATTGATACCCCTACAGTTGATTCAGTCCCAGTAGTACGGGATTTCTCTGATGTGTTTCCAGCTGACCTTCCGGGCATGCCGCCCGATAGAGATATTGATTTCGGCATTGATCTGTTGACGGGCACTCAGCCCATTTCTATTCCTCCGTACCATATGGCTCCTCCTGAGTTGAAGGAGTTGCAGGAGCAGTTACAGGAATTGCTGGATAAGGGTTTCATTCGGCCCAGTGTATCACCTTGGGGTGCTCCTGTCTTATTTGTGAAGAAGAAGGATGGTTCTATGTGTATGTCTATTGATTATCGCCAGTTGAACAAGGTTACGGTGAAGAATCGTTATCCTTTGCCCCGTATTGATGACCTGTTTGATCAGTTACAGGGTGCTTGTGTGTTTTCTAAGATTGACTTGCGCTCAGGCTATCATCAGTTGAAGATTCGGGAGCCAGATATCCCGAAGACTGCCTTCAGGACTCGATATGGTCATTACGAGTTCCTTGTTATGTCATTTGGGCTGACCAACGCCCCAGCAGCCTTCATGCATTTGATGCACAGTGTATTCCGGCCATATCTTGATTCATTAGCCATTGTCTTTATTGACTACATTCTAGTATATTCCCGGAATCGGGAAGATCATAAGCAGCACCTGAGGACAGTGATCCAGACTTTGAGAGAGAAGAAACTATATGCTAAGTTCTCGAAATGTGAGTTTTGGTTGGATTTCGTGGCATTCTTCGGTCACGTGGTTTCGAGTGAGGGTATTCAGGTGGATCCGAAGAAAGTGGAAGTAGTGCAAAGTTGGCCCAAACCATCCTCAGCTACAGAGATCCGCAGTTTTCTAGGCTTGGCGGGCTATTACCGTCAATTTGTTCAGGGGTTTTCATCTATTGAAGCACCTATGACCAGGCTGACCTAGAAGGGTGCTCCGTTCTAGTGGATGGAAGAGTGTGAGGAGAGCTTTCAGAAGCTCAAGACAGCTTTGACTACAGCCCCAGTTTTGATATTGCCTACCGGTTCGGGGTCTTATACTGTCTATTGTGATGCCTCGAGGGTCGGCCTTGGAGCGGTATCGATACAGGACGGTAGGGTGATCGCCTACACGTCCAGACAGTTGAAGGTACATGAGAAGAATTATCCTGTCAATAATCTCGAGCTAGCTGCTATTGTTCATGCCTTGAAGATCTGGCATCATTATTTGTACGGTGTGCCTTGTGAGATTTATACTGATCACCGGGTTTTGCAGCATCTGTTCAAGCAGAAGGACCTTAATTTGCATCTGAGGAGATGTCTAGAGCTGCTGAAGGACTATGATATCACTATTTTGTATCACCCGGGCAAGGCCAACGTGGTGGACGATGCTTTGAGCCGTCGGGCAGAGAGTTTGGGGAGTTTACCTTATTTACCAGCAGCAGAGAGGCCCATGGCGATGGATGTTCAGGCCTTAGCCAGCCAGTTTGTGAGGTTGGATCTTTCGGAGCCCAGTCGGGTTCTAGCTTGCGTGGTCTCTCGGTCTTCCTTGTTTGATCGTATCCGGGAGCGTCAGTTTGATGACCCTCATTTGCTTGTCCTCAAGAACAAGGTCTTGCATGGCGATGCCAGAGATGTGACCATTGGTGATGATGGGGTATTGAGTATGTAGGGTCGAGTTTGTGTACCCAATGTTGATGGGCTTCGAGAGTTGATTTTAGAGGAGGCCCATAGATCGCGATATTCCATTCATCCGGGTGCCGCGAAGATGTACCAGGATTTGAGACAACACTATTGGTGGAGCCGGATGAAGAAAGATATAGTTGGGTTTGTAGCTCGGTGCCTTAATTATCAGCATGTGAAGTATGAGCACCAGAGACCGGGTGGATTGCTTCAGTAGATAGAGATTCCGGAGTGGAAGTGGGAGCGGATCACCATGGACTTTGTAACTGGGCTCCCACGGACTTTGAGGAAGTTCGATGCTATTTGGGTTATTGTGGATCGACTGACCAAGTTCGCGCACGTCATTCCTGTGTGTACCACCTATTCTTCGGAGCGGTTGGCGAAGATTTATATCCGGGAGATTGTCCGACTGCATGGTATTCCAGTTTCTATCATTTCAGATAGAGGTACTCAGTTCACATCGCGGTTCTGGAGGGCCGTTCAGCATGAGTTGGGTACTCGGGTGGAGTTGAGTACAACATTTCACCCTCAGACGGACGGACAGTCCGAGCGTACTATTTAGATTCTTGAGAATATGCTCTGTGCGTGTGTGATTGAGTTTAGAAGGCCTTGGGATCAGTTCTTGCCACTGGCGGAGTTTGCTTACAATAATAGCTATCAGTCCAGCATTCAGATGGCACCGTATGAGGCCTTGTATGGTAGGCGGTGTAGATCCCCGGTGGGTTGGTTTGAGCCGGGTGAGGATAGATTATTGGGCACAGACTTGGTACAGGATGCTTTGGAGAAAGTCAAGGTAATTCAGGATAGACTCCGTACAGCCCAGTCCTGAGAGAAGAGTTACGAGGACCGGAAGGTTCGTGATGTTTCCTACATAGTTAGAGAGCAGGTTCTGCTTCAGGTTTCGTCTATAAAGGGCGTTATGAGGTTTGGGAAGAAAGGGAAGTTGAGTCCGAGGTTTATTGTCCCTTTTGAGATATTGAGGCGTGTTGGGGAGGTTGCTTATGAGCTTGCCTTATCTCCCGGCTTGGCAGGAGTTCATCGGTATTTCATGTTTCGATGCTCCGGAGGTATCAGGGTGATCCGTCGAACGTGTTGGATTTCAGTTCAGTCCAATTGGACAAGGATCTATCTTATGTTGAGGAGCCGGTGACAATTTTGGACAGGCAGATTCGAAAGCTGAGGTCAAAGAATATTGCATCAGTGAAGGTTCAGTGGCGGGGTCAGCCGGTCGAGGAGGCGACCTGGGAGACCGAGCAGGATATACGCAGCCGTTACCCTCACCTTTTCACTACTTCAGGTATGTCTCTATACTCGTTCGAGGATGAACGAATGTTTAAGTATGGGAGGATGTAACGACCCGGCCGGTCATTTTAAGAATTAACGCCCCGATCCCCTATTAACTGCATTCCCCGTGTTTGTTTCTGCTGTTATGAGTTCGCGGGAGGATTTAGTTGGAGTTTCGGAGAGTTTTGGGACACTTAGTCCCTAAATGAGAGCTTAAGTTTTAGAATTTGAACCGTAGTCGGAACAGTGTGAAGACGGCCTCGGAATGGAATTTCGTTGGTTCCGTTAGCTCCGTTGAGCGATTTCGGGTTTAGGAGCATGTTCGGATTGTGTTTTGGAGGTCCGTAGCATAATTAGGCTTGAAATGCCGAAAGTTGAATTTTCTAAGTTTCCAGTTCGATAGTGAGATTTTGATCTAAGGGTCGGAATGGAATACCGGAAGTTGGAGTGGCTCCGTAGTGTTGAATTCGACGTGTGTGCAAAATTTCAGGTCATTCGGACGAGGTTTGATAGACTTTTTGATCGAAAGCGTAATTCGGAAGTTTTTGAAGTTCTTAGGCTTGAATCCGATGTTAAATTGGCATTTTGATGTTGTTTTGAGCGTTCCTTAGGTTGGGGCAAGTCTGAATGATGTTTTAGGATTGGTTGGCATGTTTGGTTGAGGTCCCGCGAGCCTCGGGTGAGTTTCGGGTTCTTAACGAAAGTTGAATAGGACTTAGGAAGAATCTGAGTTTGCTGGACCTGTCATAACCGCACCTGCGTGTGTGGGACCGCAGGTGCGGCACCGTAAAAGCGGCTAGGTGATCGCAGAAGCAAAAATTGGCCAAGGCTCCAGGATCGCAGGTGCGGCTGAGTGATCGCAAATGCGGAGCCAGAGATGCGGCCAAGCGATCGCAGATAAGGACCCAGCCCGTTAAGTGAATTTTGCACCTGCGATGCCTTTTTCGCAGGTGCGGGACCGCAAGTGCGCTCCCTTGATGGCAGATGTGGTAATCGCTGGGCAGAAATATGAAATTTCGATGGTTGAGTTTATAACTTGGAAAAATCAATTTGGATCTCGGGGTAGGGCAATTCTGTGGGGTTTTTGAAGAGAAGATCATTGGGTAACAATTCCTTATCCCTTTCTAGTTGTATTCCATTAATCTATTGTTAGTTTTATCGTTTAATTTCGGATTTGAGATGAAAATTGGGAGGAAATTTGGGGAAAGTTCTTAGACCTAAATTTCGAGTTTTGATTGGGAATTTGACGTTGGGTTTGGATAATTTTGGTATGGTTAGACTCGTGAGAGTATGAGAATTCTAAAAATATTAATTTTACCCAATTCCAAGACGTGGGCTCGGAGGACGTTTTGGCCATTTTACCTAATTTCGCATATTAGCTTAGAATTTATTTGAGGAATCAGTTACTTGAAGTTATATTTACATTATGTAATTGAATTGAATAGATTTGTGCCATTTGGAGTCGAGCACTCGTGACAACAACGTGGTTTCGGGTTGATTTTTGAGTCGGTTCGTGGTAAGTGGCTTGTCTAATCTTGTGTGGGGGAAACTCCCCTTAGGATTTGGTATTGTTGATATTTGAAATGACTTGTACGTGAGGTGACGAGTGCGTACTTGTGCTAATTGTCGAAAATCCGAATTTTATTAAGTAACTCTAATTGTGTTTCCTTTCCTGCTTATACTATTTGCAATTTGAGCCTGCTGTTAGCTTAGGGAAGCATGTCTAATTGTCTTAATTACCATATTTGCTCAAACTGCCTTATTTGGATTATGTGTGGCATGCTAGGTTAGAAATACCTGTTTTTACCTTGGTATTAAATTAGAACTGAATTGAGTATTCTTCGTGTTGCTGTTATATGTCTACTTTGAGACTACGGGACGGTATCCCGGGAGATCCCCCTGCTTGTTTACTTTGGGACTACGGATTCGTATTCCAGGAGATCCCCTGCACCTGTATTGATTTGGACTGTAGTGCGGGATACCGAGAGATCCCCAGCACGTATATTGAGGATACTAAGAGATCCTTGGGATACCGAGAGATCCCCAGCATATATATTGAGGATACTAAGAGATCCTCAGGATACTGAGTGATCCCCAGTACACATATTGAGGATACTAAGAGATCCTCGGGATACTGAGAGATCCCTGGTTGTTATCTCTGCGTTGAGCCGTATTTATTTCCGTGATTATTTTGTCTCTGTTAAAGTTGTTGTTGTTCTTCTATCCTGTGTTACTTCTTACTGTTGCACATAAGTATACTATCTTATTCTGTACTATTATATCTTGTATTTTATCTAACCTCAGTAGGGCCCTGACTTTCCTCGCCACTACCCGACCGAGGTTAGGCTTGGCACTTATTGAGTACCGCTGTGGTGTACTCATGCCCTTTCTGCGCATGTTTTTCATGTGCAGATCCAGGTACTCTCACTCAGTCTTATCACCCTTGAGGCGAGGCGCTTTTGTAGAGACTCCGAGGTATATCTGCCGCGTCCGCAGACCGAGGAGTCCCTTTCTATTCTCTGTACTAGTTTAGCCCTTCTGTATTTTTCCTTATAGATAGACATTTCTGGAGTTAGATCTTTTTTTATGTACTCTTAGCTTGTGATTCATGGGATTCCGTCTTTTGGGAATTGTTCAGTTTTGAGATCTTGTGTTGGTACATGCCGAGCAGCATCTTAAACACTTCCATATTTGTTTATCTTCGGTTTTTATTAGTTTTTTCGCATTTTGTTCCTTTTTTCGCAAATTGTTAGGCTTACCTAGTCGTAGAGACTAGGTGCCGTCACGACAGTTCACGGAGGGCGAACTTGGGTCGTGACACTAGAGCAATGGAAAGAAATCCAACTTGGGAGCGATCAAAAAACAATTAGTGCCAAATGGGTTTACAAGATAAAATTGAAAGAAAATGGAGAAATCGACAAGTATAAACCTCTCTTAGTAGCGAAAAGCTATAAGCAAGAGCATGGTGTTGACTACAAATGGGTTTTTGCTCCAGTTGCAATACTAGGCACCACCAGAATGGTTATTGCTTTGGCAGCAAAAAACGCATGGCATATCTTCCAATTAGATGTAAAATCAAAACTCTTATATCGAGAGCTCAAAGAAGATGTATTAATCGATTACCCTCCTAGTTATGTATTGATAGTGAGAATAAGGTATATAAATTAACAAAGCTCTATATAGAATAATACAAGAACCACGGCCTTGATATTAGTCATATAGATACTTATTTCTCAAAGGAGGGATTTCGTAAATATCCATATGAATATTCTTTTTGTTGTTAATAAAAACGGTAAAGGAAATTTGGTATTGGTATATTTATATGTTGACGACTTGATCTGTACTAGAAATGATAAGGTTATGATTGAATATTTTAAAAGGTTCGTGATGGTTTAAGTTGATATATGGTCTAGGTATGCTGCATTATTTTTTTGGTATAGAAGTGAAGCAACTTAATGCAGGAATTTTTATCTCTCAAAGAAAATATTTGCAGGAAATTTTGGAAATATTCCAGATGAAGGAATGCAATTCAATAGAAGTAAGTTTGAAACTCATGAAGAGTCTGATGGGCGAAAGGTGGACAGCACTAGGCCTGATATAATGGATGATATTAGTTTCATTAGCAGGTTCATAGATAGTCCAAAAGAAATGCATCTTCAAGCTGCCAAGAAAATTTTTCAATACTCGAAAGGTACAAGTGGTTATGTGATATTTACAATGAGAATGCAGCTGGAAGTCTCTTTCAGTACATAGGCAGTGACCATGCTAGAGATTTGGATGACAAAAGAAGTAGGAAAAATGACATTGTATAGGTTCTCTCAAACTAATATATAT
>NC_031997.1:10324623-10330804 GCF_001879085.1 Nicotiana attenuata | reverse complement strand
TATATATATATATATATATATATATATATATATATATATATATATATATACAAAAATTATATAAAATTTATACACTTTTCGACTATCGAATGTAAATAATTTTTGGCCCAGTCTAAAAATGAAAATAGCCCAAAGAAGTACCTCCGAGTATATTTTGCTGGGTTCAGGAGTCATTTCATGGTGTTCAAAGAAATAACCAATTGGCACATTATCAACGATAGAAGAAGAGTTTGTAGTTGCTGCATATTGTGTGAGTCAAGTTATTTGATTAACAAATATACTTGGCGAACTTCATTATAAATAGGAAGGTCCTACAGTAATCCATTGTGACAACAATTCTACAATTAATTTCTCAAAATATCATGTTCTACATGGAAGCAGTAAGAATATAGATGCGAAATACCATTTCTTGTGTGATCTCACCAAGGATGAGAAGATTAAATTAATTTATTGTAGAAGTGAAGAAAAAGTTGTGTCACACCTCCTTTTTCCCTGCACCCCGTAAGGATATAAGAAAGGAAGTTTTTTCCAATTAAAGGACAATCGAAACGAGATTATTTATTTAAAGATTCAGAGTCTCCACTTGGGATGATTTATGGTATCCCAAGTCACCGGTTCAAATCCCGAATCGAGGAAAAGATTGACTCTGTTTTACAGTCCGCGAACCAGAAATCCGGGTAAGGAATTCTGTTATCCCGGGAGAAGGTGTTAGGCATTCCCGAGTTCCGTGGTTCTAGCACGGTCGCTCAACTGTTATTATTGGCCTACTATCTGATTTTATTACAAGTTTTAAACCTATGTGCATTTTTAACCTTAACCGCTTTTGATTATTTTATAAAGAAAGATTTGCAACGTTATTTAAAATATATTTTGAACCACGTCACATAAATGCACCCGCGGTCCACAACACATTCTATATAATTTTGTTGAGATTTGGATTTGGGTCACATAAATGCGCACCCGAGTTTAAGAAGGTAAATTATTAAAATAACGCGCCTAAAGCAACTACGCGTTAACAACTTTGCAGGGCCATGAAAATTCGCTAAATGGCACACCTCGATTTCTAAGGATAAACAAGATTAGTTAAACGAGGGCCATGCAATTATCAATTTTGTTCGGCACGGCGCGCCTCGAATTATTCTAAACAAAGGGTTTCTAAACTAATTCATGAGGTCCATAAATTATGATTCGTCTAATATGGCTCGCCTCAAATTCATTTTAAGGGACCTAATTAATTATGGAAGTAAGGGAAATCCAAAAGTTCAACATATGCCCAAAGCCAAGGCATGGACTAAATTTGCTGTTAAAAACCAACAAACGAGGGTATTGAGCCAACGAAACTCAGCAAGCCCCAAATGTGCTATTCTGATTTTAAGACAATCTTTCCAGACCCAGGCCCATGAGATCACGCCTATGCCGGACTCGCAGGTCGAACTCACGTAGGCATGGCCAGTATAGAATTAAGGCCAATTTTCAACAACCCCTATTTATGCCAAAAGGACTCACAATTCAAGACAAACTATAGTCGAAACCTACATTAATCTGCATTCACACATCATGTATATTAGCTATGCAACTTTACCCATTATTCGACACTAACTGTATTAAGCATTCAGAACTATATGCCTGATTACCAATGTGAACAAGGATTCATGTTACTCTTTATCCCATGCTAGTTTTCACATTGACAATATGCCTTACTGAGGATGAAACTAGGTGCATTTCACAATTAACAACCATTACTCAAACTAACTATTGAACTGTAGAATTCCCAGCAACAATTCCAATGAGCAACTCGAATCATCACATCTAAATATCAATGACAGATGCAGAATTCAAATTACTACTTCGACTAATAACATTATTCATTACATTCCCATCATAACAGTCCCAATACATAAGTACTTGAGAAGGAGTTTAGTCAAACTAGAATTAAAATAGTAAACCAAAATGCAATCATAGCCTTAACATACATGGCATAATCAGGACTGAATACAATATTGTTAAAGCCATCAGACTAATTTGGACAACGACACACATGAACAGATCTTGAAGAACAAGGACCAAAGCATTTACTATTAATCACAGGGCTACCCTTTACATCTCACACATTCTCAAATGTTGAAACATACCTGGAAATGAAAAGAAGTAAGAGGGGTGAGATCAACAGTCAAGCAGCAGCAGAAAAGCAGAGGAACAATGCCCAGAATTGATGAAACAGTAACCAGGAAGCCTAACGTAAACCAGCAACTTCAAAGATAACCAAACTCAATTCATTCTACACCCAGAACCTAAAACCTTGAGTTTTCAATTATTTCAACCAAGCTAATCAGATCAGAAAAACCAAAATCAAGCAGGATTCTCAACACTTTTTCAGAAATTTCCCAGATTTCCAAGTTGTTTCAGGGTTTATAAAGGAAGCAGTCGTTTCAATATTTCTGGGATTTTTATATCTCTTAAGCTCTCTCTAGGTCTGCCTTGAATGGCAAGGAAGAGATGCCTTTATAGGCAAGGAAGTAGGGCAGCAACTAAATCTCAGTTTTGCAATTAAGCCTTTTTCTAATTTTTGTTTTTGCTTAGATAGCCTCAGTTCAAAATCAGAGTTTCAATATAATCCCCTTTCCCAGCTTCCTAGAAGCTTCCTAGTTAGTAAGATCAGATTCTCCTTATTAAATATCCCCAAATACCCTTAGGAGACCTACTAATTACTTTCACACTAAGACTTTGAACCAAATTACCCTAATGCCTTTGGCCCCCCTGTAACAATGAGCTTCGACAGCCCTTGGGCTTCAATAGCTCTTTGGTTCAGTTTAGGCCAATGAATCCCCAGGCAGACTAAAGAAAACAAAATGACTCCATTTCTAAATTTTAGACACAAAAGCAGAATTGAATGAATAAATAAAACAAAGTAAAAAAGAAAACTAGCAAACACTAATTCGAGATTAAACTGAACATCACACTGAAATGACTCGATCCTAATCATAGCAACTTTTAAAAACAGTAAAATAAGAAAGAAAGGAGAGGAAACAGAAGGGGCGGTAATGAGAAGTGAAACAAAAAACGGAGAAGCACGGGAGGAGAAAAGAAATACCTAAATAGGCAGGCGGACGGGCTTGACAAACCTCGAACGGACTTCGATTTGACCCGAAATTGGCATCAATCGAGTGTTCTCGTTGAGAACAAACGACCAATAACAATTTCAGCCCTAATCGTTCTCGGGAGCTTGAAGATTTGGGGAGATTTTACATTTCTTTTTCTTCTTTTAGATCTGGAACTGACTTGATTTGGCGGGGATTTGATGATATATGACGATGGATTCATCCTCCATGAGGTGTGGGGGTTGTAGAGGATGAATTTGGGGTCAATTGGGGCCATGCCGCCGCCGGAGATGCCTCAGGGATTATAGGGCGGCGGGTTCTCTAGGGTTTGGCTCAGAGACGAGGTAGATTGGGGAGTGATTGGTCCTAGGTTGTTTGGACATTCTTATGTGAAATGAGGGAAGCATCTATGGCCGTTGGATGAAACGAAATAGAGGGCCAAGATCGACTCCACACTAGCAAACTCTAAACGACGTAGTACTATCCCCATACTACGTCGTTTCATGGGTTTAAGAACTGGGCTCGGACCGGATAAAAAAATGGAGCTGGGCTGGGCGGATTTGATGGTTAACGTCTGGGCTTCGAATTAATGGCCCAAATCCGACTCTCTTCTTATTTTATTTCCTTTTCTTTTCAATTCAATTTTCCAAAATTCTTTTTCTTCTTCTCTTTTTCAAAAATAAATTAAAATCTAAATTAGATCCTAAAACCTAACTAACCTATCAAAAACACTAATTAATCCTAAATAATAATTAATCACAATTAATAAAAACCAAGTTAAAGAAAAACTACCAAAAATCAAGATTAACATTAAAAGGTGCAAATTAAGCTATTTTTTTGTGATTTCCTTTTTATAAAACAAACAAATAATTACTAATCAATTCTTAAAAATGCAAAGTCAAATCCTAAATGCAAATGCAACATATTTTTTTTTATTTTTCATTAATTAAATAAAATAAACACGCACAGACAAAATGCCAACAATTAATCAAAAATGCTACAAAAACTACAAAATTGTAAATAATGGGAAAATTATTTTGTTGTGAATTCTGTGGGAGTAATTCATATTGGAAAAAAATCACGTGCTCACAGCTTCCCCTCTTTGCTCGGAAACACGAAGAGTTTTCGTGCAAAGATGAAGTGAGCGGATACGAGCGATTTTTGCCCATTTGAATACTCCGTGGAAAGCATTTTCGAAAGAGTTGACCGCACCCTGCTTCTGAGGTTTCCTACATATCCTTGGCCATAAAGGAATCAGGTCAGTGTAGTTCGGGAAGTTTTGGGAGCTGGGACTACCATGAAGCTGTGATTTCACTGTTGTTGTTGCTGCTACTACTACTTACTGAACCCCTTATTACACCATGACAAAATAAAAGAAGCTAGACTAAACTATGATCTATTAATTACAAAAGCCCTATCTATATCTTCAAACTTGATCTTGTGATTCTTGTTGCCTTGTTTACTTGTGTTCTCCCGGTGAAGTCCCTTTGTTGCCGACTTGAATTGATGTAACGATCCGGCCAGTCGTTTTTGGAATTTACGCCCCGATCCCCCCTTAATTGCTTCCCCTAAGTTTGTTTCTGCTATTTTGGTTTGCCGGGACGTTCGGTGTTAGGATTCGGAGTGTTTTGGGACACTTAGTCCCTAAATGAGAGCTTAAGTGTTGAAAAATGGTTCGTAGTCGGAACAGTGTGAAGACGATCTCGGAATGGAAATTAGATGGTTCCGTTAGCTCCGTTAGGTGATTTCGGGGTTGGGAGCGTGTTCGGAATGAATTTTGGAAGTCCGTAGCTCATTTAGGCTTAAAATGCCGAAGTTTGTATTTTTGAAGTTTCCGGTCCGATAGTGAGCTTTGATCCGAGGGTCGGAATAGAATTCTGGAAGTTGCAGTAGCTCCGTCATGTCATTTGGGATGTGTGTGCAAAATTTCAGGTCATTCGGACGTGTTTTGGTTAGGTTTTTGATGGAAAGCGTATTTGGAAGAAATTTGAAGTTCTTAGGCTTGAATCATTGATTAAATCGGGTTTCCGGTGTTGTTTTAGGTGTTTTAAGGATTGGTACAAGTTCGAATAAGGTTTTAGGTGGTATTGGTGCTTTTGGTTGAGGTCCCGGGGGCCTCGGGATGATTTCGGGTGGTTAACGGAGGAAATTTCAAAGTTTGCAGCAGCTGGTATTTTTGTTCCTTCTGGTATTTCCGCTTCTGCGGCTTGGGAACCGCAGCTGCGGCTCCCTCATCGCAGAAGCGAGTTTGGTCCCCCCCCTCAGGAACCGCAGAAGCGGTTGATTTTCCGCCTAAGCGGTACCGCAGAAGCGGTTATTTATCCGCAGAAGTGGAGATTTGGCCTTTTAAATGAAGCCGCAGAAGCGGCCAGTGTTTCGCATAGGCGGGACCACAGAAGCGGTCCCTAGACCGCAGAAGCGGTATTCACTGTGCAGATATAGAAATTCGAGGGTTTTAATTTCATAAGTTGAAAAATCAATTGAGAGCTCGGGTTTAAGGCAATTTTGAGTGGGTTTCGAAGAGAAGATCACCGGGTAACGTTTCTTTGGTCCCTTTTTGTTATATTTCATCATTATATAGTTAAATACATCATTGGAATTCGAATTTAGGATCAAAAATTGGATAATTTGGGGTAAAACTTCATTGCCTAAACTATTGAGTTTTGAGTGGGCATTTGACCTCCGAATTGGGAGATTTTTATATGGTTAGACTCGTGAGAGTACGAGGGTTCTAAAAATGTGAAAATTATTCGATTCCGGGACGTTGGCTTGAGGGGCGTTTTGGTCATCTTACCTATTTTTGCGCCCTAGCTTTAAATTTATTAGCGGAATCAGTTGTTTGCAATATTATTTACGATATGTAACTGAATTGAATAGATTTGGGCCATTTGGAGTCAGATACTCGTGGCAAGAGCGTGGTTTCTAGTTGATATTGAGCCGGTTCGAGGTAAGTGGCTTGTTTAACCTTGTGTGGGGGACCTTTCCCCTTAGGATTGTTCTTGATATTTGAGTGCCTTGTACGTGAGGTGACGAGCGCGTACTTGAGACGATTGATGAAAATACCGGTTTTTACGTTTAAATTA
>NC_031997.1:10298844-10324603 GCF_001879085.1 Nicotiana attenuata | reverse complement strand
ATCCCTAAAGCACGTCAATTGCCACCCCCTCACGTGTGTATGCTGTCTTTCTTGACTTAGACCACTGGCCTTGGCCATGATGTCTGTTGCTCCTTCACTTGCCACGATAACTGATTCCCACTCGAAGACCTTGCTTGTTTATTGACTAACCACTTTCTCTGCAACCCTTATCACGGAGAATACCTCTGATCCGTTCAAACCCAATACCATTCAGCTGTTGCATTGTGCTCTTGCATGGACATGTACTGAACCTCTGTGTTTCTCATGAATCTCAAAGCACGACAATTGCCACCCACTTATTGTGCATGTTGTTCTTTCTTGACTTAAACCACTGGCTCTAGCCTTGATGTCTGTTGCTCCATCACTTGTCAAGATAAGTTCGATTTCTTCTTGGAAGATCTTGCTTGTCACTAGTTTACCACCTTTTTTGTCAATCTTATCACGGAAAATACCTTTGATCCGTTCACCCAACACCCTCCATCTGTTGCATTGTCCATGAATTGATAGGTACCAAACCTTTATATTTCACAAGGATCCCAAAGCATGTTGATTGTTACCAGCTCAGTGCGCTTGTTGTTCTTTCGGGACTTATTACGCTTTGATGTGCTAACCAGATCCCGTTTTGTGCAATTGGAAAGGTGGTGGCAAATTTTGAAGTCATTTCTCACTTGTTTTGACCAAACAGACTCAGGAAGAGGAAGTAAACAAGACAAAAGGAACAAAGTGGAGGACAATGGAAAGAGATGATTCCTAACAAGAAAACTACAAAGTAGAAACCTATCGTATGTGGATACCAACTCTAATGACCATGACATGCACCTGCGGCCTATTCTGTTAAGAAAATCCGATGTTCAGCTCTTGTCGTACCTTTTTGCCGTGAAACTGGGCTTTAATGCTCCGCTTATCCAATCTGATTCACAATCCTTATTCGACTTGTAGTGCCCGAAGGGTTTTCACCATCAAGCCTCTCTCATTTTGGTCTTTCTCTCAACTCACCGTCGCCTTATGGTGCCCGTGAATGTTTTCACCAATAAGACTCTCTCATTTTTTATTTCTCTCAGCTTTCATCGCCTTGCGGTACCCGTGAGGGCTTTCATCAATAAGACTCTCTCATTTTTCATTTCCCTTGTTTGGACCGGAGTGTTGCCCCTGATATGATTCCCCTCTACTTGCTCGCCTTGGCATCTCTCGAAGACTGATTGGAAGGTCTTTATCTGGACCGTAATGTGGGCTTTTGGATGGGGTTAGAAAGAAAGGGTATCAAAAGGCTCAAAACAATTCAAATCGGTTCAAAATTACAACTTTCGGAATCAGATTTCTTATAACAACCACAACTTCTGCCCCAGTTTCTTGCTTGGGGACTTTTGGATTTTTATTTTGATGGGACCGAACCGTGAAGCTGCCTACGTATCCTTAAAAGGAATAAGGTCGAGCGTAGTTCATGTCATAGAAATTACTTTGTTGTTGTGATCTTTCTTTTCCTTTTCTTCCTCTTTCTCTTCTTTTCTTTTATTCTTCCTTTTCTCTTTTTTTTTCTTCTCTCTTTTCATTCTTTTTCTTTTCCCTTTTTCCTTTACTTATCTTTCACGCTTGTGTTCCTGATCTTTGCTACTGATTCCAAAAGAGGGGTATGAAAGAAAATAAATAAGGCTCAAAGGGGTAACGAAGGATAAAGTGTTTAGATAGCAGAAGTAAATGCCTTCGTCATTCCAATCTTCAAAACATGCCAAGTACAAACAACACATTTAAACAAACCAAGGAAAACATTCGTAACATCTTTTGATTGTACTAGACTTGATAACTATATCCACACATTCGCCTTCCACATCTGTTAACTACAAAGCACCATTGGACAACACTCTCACTTCTCCTTACCACGAACGGCCCCTGTCAATTTGGGCAAACTTGCCTTTAGCTTCAACCCGATGCGGCATGATGCATTTCCATAGGGTTTCTTTATGTTTTATCTGCCCCAGTTTCACATGGTTCGGGCTTCACATGATCTCAAAATGTCCAAATTTGTTCTTATTTCCCTCAAGTGCCCCTATCATCTTCCAAATTGCTTCATGATTGAACCAACCTTTAAGATCAGGCCTAGAATTGTGCGTGCATGTCATGTCACTAGAACCAGCATGAAAAGAACTATAAAAAGGGGAGAGAACTAAACAAAAGAAAGTGACTAGAAATAACAGAAAATAGGAAATTGCTTTAGACAGACGGTGAAACGTTCGAACAACAAGACAAGCAAATTAAACTGGGGTTACAACCCCGGAACAAACCTACGCAGCACTAAACGAGCTACTAGGACTAAGCAAACCAGGCAAAATAAAAGGATAGAAGGGTTTGTGTCATAAGACAACGAATTACAACCCTGAAATAACCCGGAACACAGAAATGACAACAAAATAAACCACCAAAACTCCTCCCTGACTAACCAAGAAAAGAGCGTCTTTCCAATCCTCAAATTCAACATCTTAGCCACTGACTTCTGCATCAACAATACTAGGAACTTCACAAGTCTTCATCACATTTTTCTTAACAAATTGCTTTTGGGTTCCTTTCGCCGGCTCGTTCTTAAGATCAACCTCTGATCGCGCTGAAAGCTTAGTAGCACGTGGGCCTCCGAGGCTCCCAGAATAATTCTCACATTCCTTTTCAAAATAAATCATACCCGCGATGTGCGCCTCATTATGAACAGGCGATGGACTTTGGCTGGTGTCTGCTGCATCCGGATTTTGCACGACAATGCCGCATGCATCAATAAGCTTCTGAATCGCATTCTTCAGATTCCAACACTTCTCTATGTCATGCCCTGGGGCATCTTAGCAATATGAGCACCTTTGAGAAAAATCATACTTCTTTGGAAGAGGGTTTGGCATTTTTATGTGGGTCGGCTTTAACATGTCCAATTTCCTTAGCCTCTGGAACAGACTGGCATATGACTCTCCCAGTGGAGTGAAGGTTTTCTTCTTCCGTAACCTCTCGTTCTTGAATTCTTGATTGGGCTGGAAGCCTGATCCAGGGGGTTTTCGGTAGGCTCGTGGGGGTAAATGGGCATTTTGTGGAGCTGGGTACTGGGAAAGTGATGTATGACTTTGGGAGTTCTGTGGAGAGAAGTAGCATTGGGGAGGATCATCTGGTGCACAAGGATATCCACGGGGACGGTGTCGAGGCTGGAAATGTTGATCGGGAAAGCCTATCGGATCATCTTTTCTGTTTCTCTTTCTTCCACCGAAGTTTACTGGGATGTTATGGATGTCCTTCGAACAACTCATGATTTTGCCTGACTTGATTCCCTCTTCTACTAACTCCCCCATTTTTAACATATCATTGAAAGGCTTTCCCAAGGTCGGGATCAAATGACTGAAGTAGGTGGGCCCCTGGGCTTGTAGGAAAAGCTCAACCATTTCTTCTTCACCAATCGGGGTATTGACTCGAGCAACCTGCTCCCTCCATCTGAGCCCAAACTCTCTAAAGCTTTCCTCCGGCTTCTTTTCCATTTTAGATAGGGAGGAGCGGTCTGGGGTAACACCTGATTTGTATTGAAAGTATCGAACAAAATCTTGAGCCATGTCACCCAATGTAGGCCAGTTACCAACATCTTGACAAGTATGCCAGTCCAAAGCTGCCCCAGTCAGGCTCTTACTGAAATGTGCCATCAACAGGTCATCTTTCTCTCCAACCCTTCTCATTTCACTACAATAGACGCTCAAATGGGCTACCGGATCTCCACACCCATCATACCAGTTAAATTGTGGCACTTTAAATCCCGCGGGCAGGCGAACATCAGGGGACACAGATAGTTCTTTGCAAGCCATGCTACCCTGGTCTCCCATTCCTTGCTTGTTCCTTATGGACTTTTCTATGCCTTTCAGCCTCCTGGGTATCCCATCTCGCCCTTCTCTTCCTGTGACTTTCTCATGTTCAGCATGAAGGTCATCCCGAGGGCTCTGCTTGTATGAGTCAGGAACATTGTGGGCAACCTCTACGGGATAGTATTGGTCATCATGAGCTTTGAGTGGGTGTTCATTGTCGGGGATAGTGGATGTGACAGGAGGGCACTTTTGGGAAAAGATAGTCGGAGGATGAGTGATGGAGCTACTAGGGTGGTTGGGAAAGCTGTGATAAGCGGGTGTATCTGGAGAGTATGGAGGATCATCAGGCACCATAGCTGGAGTTTGGATAAGGGTAGCATCTAGGAAGCTAGGTGGTGGCGGGGGTGGTGCCTTCCCAGTCATCCAGGCCTGATACATGTCCGTCATGTGTTGTCTTAACATCCTTACCTCATCAGCCAAACCAGCGTCCTGTTCAATCAACTGCTTTCGGGCACCGTTATCAACCAACCCAATTCTGTTGTTGTCCGCCATTGCCTTTTGACTTTATGTTGTGGAGAGGAGTTACTACTTTGAGAACCACAAACCAACCACCCTTCTGCTATGAATATAACAAAATGAAGCCATCACGTTAGCGTTAGGGCATTTAACATAAGACAATCTCACTTTATGTGCAATGCACCTAGCCACATTTATTGGTTCTAAAATGACTTCGAGGGTACAAAGGTCAGTTGGCATCATCCCAATTGTTCATTTCAACCTTCTCCTTTATTTTCTTTCCTCGCACTTCTTAGTTCGCTCATTTTCTTTCCCCTTTTTCTTTCTAATTATCGCTCTTTTTCTTCCTTCTCATTTCTCACATCCCACAATTCTACCTCTTTTTTTTTCCTTTTTTTCTTTTTTCTTTCTTTTTTTCCATTTTTTCCTTTTTTTCTTTTAATAATAAAAATAATGATTCGATCGAACCCTATGTAGGTTGCCTACGTATCATGACGCCGCATGAATCAGATCTTTGCGTAGTTTTGGAAGATCAGGAGTAAAGGAAACAAACTAACATTCTCATTTCTTTCTTTTTTTGGCCTTAATGACTTCTCTGATGAGTAAAAGAGAAATAAAAGAAGCAAATCCTTTTTTTTTTTGAATATTCTATACTTAATGTTCTACAACTTATTCTAAAACTCAAGCTTAACAGATTTTTTCTTTTCTTTTCTTTTTGAAACAAATACTCTATTAAGGAAAAATCCTAGAAGAGAAAAGTACATTTTTTTTGACTTTTTTTNGTATGATGATCTGTTTGACCAGCTTCAGGGTGCACAGGTGTTTTCTAAGATAGACTTGCGCTCAGAGTACCATCAGTTGAAGATTCGGGAGCCAGAATCCCGAAGACTGCCTTCAGGACTCGATATGGCCATTACGAGTTCCTTGTCATGTCATTTGGGCTGACCAATGCCCCTGCAGCTTTCATGCATTTGATGCACAGTGTGTTCAGGCCATATCTTGACTCGTTCGTGATTATTTTTATTGATGATATTCTGGTGTATTCCCGGAGTCGGGAAGATCATGAGTAGCACCTGAGGACCGTGCTACTGACCTTGAGGGAGAAAAAGTTATATGCAAAGTTCTCAAAATGTGAGTTTTGGCTGAGTTCTGTGACATTCTTAGGCCATGTGATTTCTAGTGAGGGTATTCGGGTGGATCCGAGGAAGGTAGAGGCCGTGCAGAGTTGGCCCAGGCCGTCCTCAGCTACAGAGATACGTAGTTTCCTTGGCTTGGCGGGTTACTACCGTCGTTTCGTGGAGGGATTTTCATCGATTGCTGCCCCTATGACTAGATTAACCCAGAAGGGTACCCCATTTCAGTGGACAGAGGAGTGTGAGGCGAGCTTTCAGAAGCTCAAGACAGCTTTGACTACAGCCCCAATCTTGATGTTGCCTACCGGTTCGGGGTCTTATGCTGTCTATTGTGATGCCTCGAGAGTTGGCCTTGGAGCAGTGTTGATGCAGGACGGTAGGGTGATTGCCTACGCGTCCAGACAGTTGAAGATACATGAAAAGAATTACCCTGTCCACGACCTTGAATTAGCTGCCATTGTTCATGCCTTGAAGATCTGGCGTCATTATTTATATGGAGTGCCTTGCGAGATTTTTACTGATCATCGGAGTTTGCAGCATTTACTCAAGCAAAAGGATCTCAATATGCGTCAGAGGAGGTGGTTAGAGCTGCTAAAGGATTATGAAATTACCATCCTGTATCACCCGGGCAAGGCCAATGTGGTGGCGGATGCCTTGAGTCGCCGGGCGGAGAGTTTGGGGAGTTTGGCATATTTACCAGCTTCAGAGAGGCCTATGGCGATGGATGTTCAGGCCTTAGCCAGCCAGTTCGTGAGATTGGATCTTTCGGAGCCCAGTCGGGTTCTAGCTTGTGTGGTTTCCCGGTCCTCCTTATTTGATCGTATCAGGGAGCGGCAGTATGATGACCCTCATTTGCTTGTCCTTCAGGACAAGGTTCAGCGTGGAGATGCCAGAGATGTGACCATTGGAGATGATGGGGTATTGAGGATGCAGGGCCGGATTTGTGTGCCCAATGTTGATGGTCTTCAAGAGTTGATTCTAGCAGAGGCCCATAGTTCGCGGTATTCTATCCATCCGGGTGCCGCGAATATGTATCAGGACTTGAGGCAGCACTACTGGTGGAGGCGGATGAAGAAGGATATAGTTGGTTATGTGTCTAGATGCCTCAACTGCCAGCAGGTGAATTATGAGCACCAGCGCCCGGGTGGGTTGCTTCAGCAGATAGAGATTTCGGAGTGGAAGTAGGAGCGCATCATCATGGATTTCGTGTCGGGACTCCCACGAACCTTGAAGAAGTTTGATGCCATTTGGGTCATTGTGGATCGGCTGACCAAGTCCGCTCATTTCATCCCTATGTGTACCACTTATTCATCGGAGCGGTTAATTTACATCCGGGAGATTGTCCGTCTGCATGGTATTCCAGTTTCTATCATTTCGGACAGAGGTACCCAGTTCACATCGCGATTCTGGAGAGCCGTGCAGCAGGAGTTAGGCACTCGGGTGGAGTTGAGCACAGCATTTCACCCCCAGACGAACGGACAGTCTGAGCGCACTATTCAGATTCTTGAGGATATGATCCGTGCGTGTGTGATTGAGTTTGGAGGGCCTTGGGATCATTTCTTGCCACTGGCAGAGTTTGCTTACAACAAGAGTTATCAGTCTAGCATTCAGATGGCGCTGTATGAGGCTTTATATGGTAGGAGGTGTAGATCTCTGGTGCGCTGGTTCGAGCCGGGTGAGGCCAGGCTATTGGGCACAGAGTTGGTTCGGGATGCATTGGAGAAGGTTAAGACGATTCAGGATAGACTCCGTACAGCCCAGTCCAGACAGAAGAGTTACGCGAATAGGAAGGTTCGTGATGTTTCATATATGGTTGGTGAGCGGGTTCTGCTTCGGGTTTCGCCTATGAAAGGCGTCATGGGATTTGGGAAGAAAGGAAAGTTGAGTCCGAGGTTTATTGGCCCTTTTGAGATCTTGCGGCGAGTTGGGGAGGTTTCCTATGAGCTTGCCTTGCCTCCCAGTTTGGCTGGAGTTCACCCGGTATTTCATGTTTTGATGCTCCGGAGGTATCACGGCGATCCGTCTCACGTGTTGGATTTCAGTTCAGTCCAGTTGGACAAGGACCTATCCTATGTTGAGGAGCCAGTGGCTATATTGGACAGACAGATCAGAAAGTTGAGGTAAAAGAACATTGCTTCAGTGAAGGTTCAGTGGCTGGGCCAGTACCCTCATCTTTTCACTACTTCAGGTATGTTCTCTATGCTCGTTCGAGGACGAACGAATGTTTAAGTGTAGGAGGATGTAACGACCCGGTCGGTCGTTTTTGGAATTTACGCCCCGATCCCCCCTTAACTGCTTCCCCTAAGTTCGTTTCTGCTATTTTGGTTTGCCGGGACGTTCGGTGTTAGTATTCGGAGTGTTTTGGGATACTTAGTCCCTAAATGAGAGCTTAAGTGTTGAAAAATGGTCCGTAGTCGGAACAGCGTGAAAACGATCTCGGAATGGAAATCTGATGGTTCTGTTAGCTCCGTTAGGTGATTTCGGGGTTGGGAGCGTGTTCGGAATGAATTTTGGAAGTCCGTAGCTCATTTAGGCTTAAAATGCCGAAGTTTGTATATTTGAAGTTTCCGGTCCGATAGTGAGTCTTTGATCCGAGGATCGGAATGGAATTCTGGAAGTTGCAGTAGCTCCGTCATGTCATTTGGGATGTGTGTGCAAAATTTCAAATCATTCGGACGTGTTTTAGTTAGGTTTTTTATCGAAAGCGTATTTGGAAGAAATTTGAAGTTCTTAGGCTTGAATCATTGATTAAATCGGGTTTTCGGTGTTGTTTTAGGTGTTTTAAGGATTGGTACAAGTTCGAATAAGGTTTTAGGTGGTATTGGTGCTTTTGGTTGAGGTCCCGGGGGCCTCGGGATGATTTCGGGTGGTTAACGGAGGAAATTTCTAAGTTTGCAGCAGCTGGTATTTTTGTTCCTTCTGGTATTTCCGCTTCTGCGGCTTGGGAACCGCAGAAGCGGCTCCCTCATCGCAGAAGCGAGTTTGGTCCCCCCCTCAGGAACCGCAGAAGCGGTTGATTTTCCGCCTAAGCGGTACCGCAGAAGCGGTTATTTATCCGCAGAAGCGGAGATCTGGCCTTTTAAAAGAAGCCGCAGAAGCGGCCAGTTTTTCGCATAGGCGGGACCGCAGAAGCGGTCCCTAGACCGCAGAAGCGGTATTCACTGTGCAGATATAGAAATTCGAGGGTTTTAATTTCACAAGTTGAAAAATCAATTGAGAGCTCGGTTTAAGGCGATTTTGAGTGGGATTCGAAGAGAAGATCACCGGGTAACATTTCTTTGGTCCCTTTTTGTTATATTTCATCATTATATAGTTAAATACATCATTGGAATTCGAATTTAGGATCAAAAATTGGATAATTTGGGGTAAAACTTCATTGCCTAAACTATTGAGTTTTGAGTGGGCATTTGACCTCCGAATTGGGAGATTTTTATATGGTTAGACTCGTGAGAGTACGAGGGTTCTAAAAATGTGAAAATTATTCGATTCCGAGACGTTGGCTTGAGGGGCGTTTTGGTCATCTTACCTATTTTTGCGCCCTAGCTTTAAATTTATTAGCGGAATCAGTTGTTTGCAATATTATTTACGATATGTAACTGAATTGAATAGATTTGGGCCATTTGGAATCGGATACTCGTGGCAAGAGCATGGTTTCTAGTTGATATTGAGCCGGTTCGAGGTAAGTGGCTTGTCTAACCTTGTGTGGGGGACCTTTCCCTTTAGGATTGTTCTTGATATTTGAGTGCCTTGTACGTGAGGTGACGAGCGCGTACTTGAGCCGATTGATGAAAATCCGGTTTTTACTTAAATTATTGAGATTTAGTTTCTTTCTTACTTTCCTTACTCTACTTGAATTTATAACTTGTGCTAGATTAGGAAAAGCATGTTTAGCTTACTTGACTGCCTAATTGCTTAAGTTGTTTTGACTGTTCTACGTGAAGCATGCTAGGCTAGTTCTATCTGTGTTTGTATTTCGTACTTCACTTCTTGGTATATTTCTGGCTGTGGTTGCGCATTTACATTGGGACTACGGATGTGGGATTCCGGTAGCTCCCCCCCCCCCCCCCTTGTCTGTTTACTTTGGGACTGCGGGTTAGATTCCCGATAGATCCCCCTGCACATTTACCTTGGGACTGCGGGTCAGATTCCCTATAGATCCCCCTGCACATTTACTTTGGGACTGCGGATTAGATTCCCGATAGATCCCCCTGCACATTGATAGTTGGACTACGAGACGGTATCCTGGGAGATCCTCATTGTTACCATTGGTATTGAGCTGTACTTATTCTGTGTTTGCTCCGTTCTTTGTGTATTTTTTATTGCTTTGTTTAGTCTGTCTTATTCCACTGCTGTACTCACTGTTACTGCCTATTTTCATACTGTTGATTTATATTATATTGTTTAACCTCAGTAGGGCCCTGATCTTCCTCGTCACTACTCAACCGAGGTTAGGCTTGGCACTTACTGAGTACCGCTGTGGTGTACTCATGCCCTTTCTGCGCAGGTTTTTCATGTGCAGATCCAGGTACCTCTACTCAGGCGCACTATCCTTGAGGCGAGGAGATACGCGGAGACTTCGAGGTATATCTGCCGCGTCCGCAGACCAGGAGTCTCTATTCTGTTCCAGCTTTAGTATCTAGTTTATCCCTTTTCCCTCAGTTGTTTAGATATTCTGGAGTTAGAGCAGCGTACTATGTTTCCGTTAGCCTGTGGTTCCCGTGAGTTTCCGGGTTTTGGGATTGAGTTGTAGACTTCCGCATTTCTTTTGAGTTGTATAGGCCGAGCGGCCTTATATGCAGTTATTATTTTGATATGTTCAGTTCTAATTAATTATTCCACAGGTTAGGTTGTTATTTTCCGCATTTGTTAGGCTTACCTAGTTATAGGGACTAGGTGCCATCACGACATGTTCACGTAGGGCGAACTGGGGTCGTGACAATTTATAAATCTGAGATGACTTTCCCTTTCCTTCAGGTGGATGCCTGATGCCAAAAAAACTTGAACTGTTATATCCGTGCTCTCCAGTGGGCGGCCTGATTGTTGAACTTGAACTGTATTCTCGTGCTCTCCGGGTGGCCGGCTGATTGCTAGACTTGAATCGTATTCCCGTGCTCTCCAGGTGGCGTTGACTGCTGAACTTGAATGTATTCCCTGTGCTCTCCGTTGGCGCCTGACAGATGAAGCTTGAATTGTATTCCGTGCTCTCCAGGTGGGCGCCTGACTGCTGAACTTGAATTGTATTCCCGTGCTCTCCCGTGGGCGCCTGATTTGCGAACTTGAATGTATTGTACTCCTCTCCGTGCTCTCCAGGTGGTCGGCCTGATTGCTGAAACTTGAATTGTATTCCCGTGCTCTCCAGGTGGGCCTGACTGCTGAACTTGAATTGTATTCACTTGCTCTCCAGTGGTGCGCCTGATTGCTGAAAACTTGAACGCTTCTCCCTGTTCTCCAAGTGGGTACCTGATTTCAACAAAATAGATAAAACAAAGAAAATTTTCTGCCCCAGTTTGGTAGCTGGGCACATATGTGAGTGTTAAACTGAATCATATTCAAATATCAATAAGAACTTGAAAGAAAAATTAAAAAAAAAAACTGAAACTTGAACTGTACTCCCTTGCTCTCCAGGTGGGCGCCTGATTCTGAAACCTTGAATTGTATTCCCTTGCTCTTCAGGTGGGCGCCTTGATTGCTGAAACTTGACATTGATCCCTTGCTCTCCAGGTGGGCGCCTGATTGCTGAAAACTTGAACTGTATTCCTCTGCCTCTCAGGGTGGAATTGTATACCTTCTCTCCAAGGTGGGTGCCTGACTGCTGAAACTTGAATTGTATTCCCTTGCTCTCCAGGTGGGCGCCTGATTGCTGAAACTTGAACTGTATTCCCTTGCTCTCCAGGTGGGCGCCTGACTGCTGAAACTTGAACTGTATTCCCTTGCTCTCCAGGTGGGCGCCTGATTGCTGAAACTTGAATTGCTTCTCCCTGTTCTCCAAGCGGGTACCTGATTTCAACAAAAATAGACAAAACAAAGAAAATTTTCTGCCCCAGTTTGGTAGCTGGGCACATATGTGAGTGTTAAACTGAATCATATTACCAAATATCAATAAGAACTTGAAAGCTGAAACTTGAACTGTACTCTCTTGCTTTCCAGGTGGGCGCCTGATTGCTGAAACTTGAATTGTATTCCCTTGCTCTTCAGGTGGGCGCCTGATTGCTGAAACTTGAATTGTATTCCCTTGCTCTCCAGGTGGGCGCCTGATTGCTGAAACTTGAATTGTATTCCCGTGCTCTCCAGGTGGGCGCCTGATTGCTAAAACTTGAACTGCTTCTCCCTGTTCTCCAAGTGGGTACCTGATTTCAACAAAAATAGACAAAACAAAGAAAATTTTCTGCCCCAGTTTGGTAGCTAGGCACATAAATGAGTGTTAAACTGAATCATTTTACCAAATATTACTATGAATTTGAAAGCTAGGTCCTATTATCCAGGGGGTCCTGACAACTCTTCATTAAACGACAATTATAAATCTAAGTTATATCTTCTAAAGGTGTGACTTTCGCTAAATCTTGTTATCTAAGAGGGTCTTAAACTACTCCCTATTATCCAGGATTGTCCTAAAAATCAAAATCAAGTCTTATCTTAAAAGTGACAATTTTTACGGCTGAATTATACTTCCTTACGTCAGAACTCTTACGACTGAATTATACTTTCCTACAACAGATCTTACGCTAAATCTTGTTATCTAATGGAAATCTTAAAGCTAGGTCCCATTATTCAGGATGGTCCTGAAAACTCCTAATTGAATCATATCTTGAACATGCAATCTTTGAAGCCAACTTATATTCCTTTGGGGTATATTTATGCTAAATTATGCTACTCATGATTGTTTTGAAATTTAAATTAGGTCCCATTTTCCAGGAGGGTCCTGAAAATTTACGGTCATACCTGTCTGGTGCTTGCCTTTCCTTACGGTGGGTTTCTCCGAAACAAACGAGATTTTCTGCCCCTGTTTCAAATCAAAGAAAAATCTTGTCAGTTTAAAAAATATGGTGGTTGGTTTGTGGCCGTGACTTTGAGGGCGATTGCTCCTTCACTTCCCATGATAACTGATTTCCACTCAAAGACCTTGCTTGTTTATTGACTAACCACTTTCTCTGCCGTCCTTGTCACAGAAAATAACCCTTCTCCGTTCAGACCCAATTCCCTCTATCTGTTGCATCGCTCATGAACTGACATTTACCAACCTTTGTGTTTCACATGAATCCCAAAGCACGTCAATTGCCACCCCCTCAGTGTGTATGCTGTTCTTTCCTGACTTAGACCACTGGCCTTGGCCTTGATGTCTGTTGCTCCTTCAGTTGCCACGATAACTGATTCCCACTCGAAGACCTTGCTTGTTTATTGACTAACCACTTTCTCTGCCACCCTTATCACGGAGAATACCTCTGATCCGTTCAAACCCAATACCATTCAACTGTTGCATTGTGCTCTTGCGTGGACATGTACTGAACCTCTGTGTTTCACATGAATCTCAAAGCACGACAATTGCCACCCACTTATTGCGCATGTTGTTCTTTCTTGACTTAAACCACTGGCTCTGGCCTTGATGTCTGTTGCTCCATCACTTGTCAAGATAAGTTCGATTTCTTCTTGGAAGATCCTGCTTGTCACTGGTTTACCACCCTTTTTGTCAATCTTATCACGGAAAATACCTTTGATCCGTTCACCCAACACCCTCCATATGTTGTATTGTCCATGAATTGATAGGTACCAAACCTTTATATTTCACAAGGATCCCAAAGCATGTTGATTGTTACCAGCTCAGTGTGCTTGTTGTTCTTTCCGGACTTATGACGCTTTGATGTTTGAGTAATTCGGGTTTTATCCTTAGGAGACGCACTTCCTAGTTTGGTTGATTAAAGTTTCATCCCTAGGAAACACACTTCCTAGTTTGGTTCATTCAAGTTTCACCCCTAGGAGACGCACTTCCTAGTTTGGTTCATTCAAGTTTGATCCCTAGGAGACGCACTTCCTAGTTTGAGTCATTCGAGTTTTATCCTTAGGAGACACACTTCCTAGTTTGGTTCATTCAAGTTTCATCCCTAGGAGACGCACTTCCTAGTTTGAGTCATTCGAGTTTTATCCTTAGGAGACACACTTCCTAGTTTGGTTCATTCAAGTTTCATCCCTAGGAGACGCACTTCCTAGTTTGAGTCGTTTGAGTTCATCCCTAGGAGATGCACATCCTAGTCGAGTATTTAGTTTTACTCTCATCATTGCATCAATAGAATAGGTGATTTACAATTTTGCTAACAACTCACAAATCCTCCTAGTGCAAACTGGGGCAGAAAATTTTGTTTGTTTTGTTGTTTTGATTGCAGGCATCCACCTGGAGAACGAGGGTTAATATTTCGAAAATCGGTTTCAAGTTCAAGTTAGAGAAACATCAGAAGCCCACCTGAAGAACAAGGTCAACTTTCATTTTTCTTCAAATTTAAGTCAGCAGGATGCCTACCTGAAGAATAGGGTGAATTTTCTGTTTCATGTTGAAGGATCAGGTGGAGATTCAAGGAAGATTCGAGATAAGAAATATATAGGATCTTGAATTTTTCTTTTATTTTTGCTATAATTTTTCCTTTTATTTTTTATGTAATGGCAGGAACCGCGGACCGGAACCTCGACGGTACCTCAATTGGCTCTCCACCTCGATATACTCCATCACTTCATTCACCTCTAAACTACACGTGGCTTGATTCCTTTATAGCCAAGGATATGTAGGAAGCTCAGATACCAGGGCTCGGTCACATTCTCCTTTCTTTTAGTTTTTGGTCTCTCTAAATAAGGGCCGGGTCAAAAAACCTGTCTCGTCATTCTTTGTCTGAAAACTCTTCGTGTTTTCAGTCAAAGAGGGGCAGCTGTAGACATGTAATTTTTGACCCTCCCCAAATTCTACACATTTTAGCGTGTAAATATTTAGTTTAGGTCTAATATCGCTATTTTAACTAGTTTTGACTCTTTTACTTCATTTTATTACAAAAATAAAAATTACAAAAATATTTTCTTTTATTTACCTAATTGATATTTTATCTAGGTACTTTTAGTTTATCTACCTTTCATGAAATTAAAAAAATACAAAAATAGTTCCACTTTATTTTCAAGAATATTAGTATTTTTGGTAGGAATATTATTTTAATTTTGCGATGATTTTAATCTAATCCCATTTTTATTTTTAGTATGATATTTGAAAAATACCAAAAATAGGTTTGCTTTAACGGTTAGTTTTATTTTAATAGTTATTTCTACTTAAGTAGGATTAATTAGTATATGCGGGTAGTATTTTAGTCTTGTTCAATTGAGTAAAGACTCAAATTTGGGATCCGTTTGTGCATTAGAAGCTGTGGCAATTTTGAAATCATTTCTCACTTGTTTTGACCTAAACACTACTCAGGTAAGAGGAAGTAAACAAGTACAAAAGGAACAGAGTAGAGGACAATGGAAAGAGATGATTCCTAACAAGAAAACTACAAAGTAGAAACCTATCGGATGTGGATACCAGCTCTAATGACCATGATATGCACCTGCGGCCTATTCTGTTTAGCAAATCCAATGTTCAGCTCTTGTCGTACCTTTTTGCCGTGAAACTGGGCTTTAATGCTCCGCTTATCCAATATGATTCACAATCCTTATTCGACTTGTAGTGCCCGAAGGGTTTTCACCATCAAGCCTCTCTCATTTTGGTCTTTCTCTCAACTCACCGTCGCCTTATGGTGCCCGTGAAGGTTTTCACCAATAAGACTCTCTCATTTTTTATTTCTCTCAGCTTTCATCGCCTTGCGGTACCCGTGAGGGCTTTCATCAATAAGACTCTCTCATTTTTCATTTCTCTTGTTTGGACCGGAGTGTTGCCCCTGATATGATTCACCTCTACTTGCTCGCCTTGGCATCTCTCGAAGACTGATCGGAAGGTCTTTATCTGGACCGTAATGTGGGCTTTTGGATGGGGTTAGAAAGAAAGGGTATCAAAAGGCTCAAAACAATTCAAATGGGTTCAAAATTACAACTTTCGGAATCAGATTTCTTATAACAACCACAACTTCTGCCCCAGTTTCTTGCTTGGGGACTTTTGGATTTTTATTTTGATGGGACCGAACCGTGAGGCTGCCTACGTATCCTTAAAAGGAATCAGGTCGAGCGTAGTTCATGTCATAGAAATTACTTTATTGTTGTGATCTTTCTTTTCCTTTTCTTCCTCTTTCTGTTCTTTTCCTTTATTTCTTCCTTTTCTCTTATTTTTTTTTCTTCTCTCTTTTCATTCTTTTTCTTTTCCCTTTTTCCTTTACTTATCTTTCACGCTTGTGTTCCTGATCTTTGCTACTGATTCCAAAAGAGGGTTATGAAAGAAAATAAATAAGGCTCAAAGGGGTAACGAAGGATAAAGTGTTTAGATAGCAGAACAAAATGCCTTCGTCATTCCAATCTTCAAAACATGCCAAGTACAAACAACATATTTGAACAAACCAAGGAAAACATTCGTAACATCTTTTGATTGTACTAGACTTGATAACCGTATCCACACATTCGCCTTCCACATCTGTTAACTACAAAGCACCATTGGACAACACTCTCACTTCTCCTTACCACGAACGACCCCTGTCAATTTGGGCAAACTTGCCTTTAGCTTCAACCCGATGCGGCATGATGCATTTCCATAGGGTTTCTTTATGTTTTATCTGCCCCAGTCTCACATGGTTCGGGCTTCACATGATCTCAAAATGTCTAAATTTGTTCTTATTTCCCTCAAGTGCCCCTATCATCTTCCAAATTGCTTCATGATTGAACCAACCTTTAAGATCAGGCCTAGAATTGTGCGAGCATGTCATGTCACTAGAACCAGCATGAAAAGAACTATAAAAAGGGGAGAGAACTAAACAAAAGAAAATGACTAGAAATAAAAGAAAACAGGAAATTGCATTAGACAGACGGTGAAACGTTCGAACAACAAGACAAGCAAAATAAACTAGGGTTACAACCCCGGAACAAACCTAGACAACACTAAACGATCTACTACGACTAAGCAAACCAGGCAAAATAAAAGGATAGAAGGGTTTGAGTCACAAGACAATATCCGGATTACAACCCTGAAATAACCCGGACAACAGAAATGACAACAAAATAAACTACCAAAACTCCTCCCTGGCTAACCAAGAAAAGAGCGTCTTTCCAATCCTCAAACTCAACATCTTAGCCACTGACTTCTGCATCAACAATACTAGGAACTTCACAAGTCTTCATCACATTGTTCTTAACAAATTGCTTTTGGGTTCCTTTCGCCGGCTCGTTCTTAAGATCAACCTCTGATCGCGCTGAAAGCTTAGTAGCACGTGGGCCACCGAGGCTCCCAGAAGAGTTCTCACATTCCTTTTCAAAATAAATCATACCCACCATGTGCGCCTCATTATGCATAGGCGATGGACTTTGGCTGGTGTCTGCTGCATCCAGATTTTGCACGACAATATCGCCTGCATCAATAAGCTTCTGAATCGCATTCTTCAGATTCCAACGCTTCTCTATGTCATGCCCCGGGGCATCTGAGCAACATGCGCACCTTTGAGAAAAATCAAACTTCTTTGGAAGAGGGTTTGGCATTTTTATGTGGGTCGGCTTTAACATGTCCAATTTCCTTAGCCTCTGGAACAAACTGGCATATGACTCTCCCAGTGGAGTGAAGGTTTTCTTCTTCCATAACCTCTCGTTCTTAAATGGTTGATTGGGCCGGAAGCCTGCTCCAGGGGGTTTTGGGTAGGCTCGTGGGGGTAAACAGGCATTTTGTGGAGCTGGGTACTGGGAAAGTGATGTACGACTTTGGGAGTTCTGTGGAGAGAAGTAGCATTGGGGAGGATCATCTGGTGCACATGGATATCCACGGGGACGGTCTCGAGGCTGGAAATGTTGATCGGGAAAGCCCATCGGATCATCTTTTCTGTTTCTCTTTCTTCCACCGAAGCTTACTGGGATGTTCTGAATGTCTTTCGAACAACTCATGATTTTGCCTGACTTGATTCCCTCTTCTACTAACTCCCCCATTTTTAACACATCATTGAAAGGCTTTCCCAAGGCCAGGATCAAATGACTGAAGTAGGTGGACCCCTAGGCTTGTAGGAAAAGCTCAACCATTTCTTCTTCACCAATCGGGGTATTGACTCGAGCAGCCTGCTCCCTCCATCTGAGCCCAAACTCTCTAAAGCTTTCCTCCGGCTTCTTTTCCATTTTAGATAGGGAGGAGCGGTCTGGGGTAACACCTAATTTGTATTGAAAGTATCGAACAAAATCTTGAGCCATGTCACCCAATGTAGGTCACTTACCAACATGTTGACGAGTATGCCAGTCCAAAGCTGCCCTAGTCAGGCTCTTACTGAAATGTGCCATCAACAGGTCATCTTTCTCTCCAACGCTTCTCATTTCACTGCAATAGACCCTCAAATGGGCTACCGGATCTCCACACCCATCGTACAAGTTAAATTGTGGCACTTTAAATCCCGCGGGCAGGCGAACGTTAGGGGACACAGACAGTTCTTTGCAAGCCATGCTACCCTGGTCTCCCATTCCTTGCTTGTTCCATATGGACTGTTCTATGCCTTTCAGCCTCCTGGGTATCCTATCTCGCCCATCTCTTCCTGTGACTTTCTCATGTTCAGCATGAAACTCATCCCGAGGGCTCTGCTTGTATGAGTCAGGAACCTTGTGGGCAACCTCTACGGGGTAATATTGGTCATCATGAGCTTTGAGTGGGTGTTCATTGTCGGGGATAGTGGATGTGATAGGAGGGCACTTTTGGGAAAAGATAGTTGGAGGATGAGTGATGGAGCTACTAGGGTGGTTGGGAAAGCTGTGATAAGCGGGTGTATCTGGAGAGTATGGAGGATCATCCAGCACCATGGCCGGAGTTTGGATAAGGGTAGCATCTAAGAAGCTAGGTGGTGGCGGGGGTGGTGCCTTCCCAGTCATCCAGGCCTGATACATGTCTATCATGTGTTGTCTTAACATCCTTACCTCATCAGCCAAACCAGCGTCCTGTTCAACCAACTGCTTTCGGGCACCGGTATCAACCAACCCAATTCTGTTGTTGTCCGCCATTGCCTTTTGACTTTATGTTGTGGAGAGGAGTTACTACTTTGAGAACTACAAACCAGCCACCCTTCTGCTATGAATATAACAAAATGAAGCCATCACGTTAGCGTTAGGGGATTTAACATAAGATAATCTCACTTTATGTGCAATGCACCTAGCCACGGTTATTGGTTCTAAAATGACTTCGAGGGTACAAAGGTCAGTTGGCATCATCCCAATTGTTCATTTCAACCTTCTCCTTTCTTTTCTTTCCTTGCACTTCTTAGCTCGCTCATTTTCTTTCCCCTTTTTTCTTTCTAATTATCGCTCTCTTTCTTCCTTCTCATTTCTCACATCCCACAATTCTACCTCTTTTTTTTCCTTTTTTTCTTTTTTCTTTCTTTTTTTCAACTTTTTCCTTTTTTTTCTTTTAATAATAAAAAAAATGATTCGATCGAACCCTATGTAGGTTTCCTACGTATCATGACGCTGCATGAATCAGATCTTTGCGTAGTTCTGGAAGATCAGGAGTAACGGAAACAAACTAACATTCTCATTTTCTTTTCTTCTTTTTTTTTTTTTTGACCTTAATGACTTCTCTGATGAGAAAAGAGAAATAAAAGAAGCAAATCCTTTTTTTTTTTTTGAATATTCTATACTTAATGTTCTACAACTTATTCTAAAACTCAAGCTTAACAGATTTTTTCTTTTCTTTTCTTTTTGAAACAAATACTCTATTAAGGAAAAATCCTAGAAGAGAAAAGTATTTTTTTTTTTTGACTTTTTTTTTCTTTTTTAGGAAGAAAATCTAAAGAATAAACCACAGAAAAATATTTTGAATTTTCATTTGATATCCTGATGCAAGATTTCGAAACAAGCAATGAAAAAGATAAAACAAAATGTTTTTGGATTTCAATTTTGATTGCCTAAAGAAGAAATTCTAATGATAAACAAAAGATAAAATATGTTTTTTTTTTCTATGTACAATATCCTAAAGTTCTTGGGAAAATAAAAGAATTCTTTTTCATTTTTCATTAACATCCCAAAGAAGAACCTCAAAAGAAAATCTTTTTTCTTTCTTTTTAGATTTTTGAAATTAATACCTTAAAGAAAACTCTTTAAAGAGGTACCAAAAGAAAATTCGTCTCTTCTTTTTTTTGAATTTTTAGTCCTAATATACTAAAGAAAATATGAAAGCAAAAATTTTCTATTCGGAGTTCTACATATTAACTTCCTAAGAAGAAACACCCCAAAAGATATTTTTTTATTTCTAGAATTGATTTTCTAAAATAAAACTTCCAAAGGAAATAAAATGCAAAATCTCTTTTTTTTTTGGATTTTTTGACTTGTAATACATCTCCAAATACAAATAAAAAATACAATAACAAAAGACTAGGTAAACTCAACTAGACTATTACAAACTCTGACATCACCTAAAAGACTGAATGCCACTATACAGGACTAAAAAGTAAAACATGAATAATTGACTCAAAAACATAAAATGGCTCCTCGAGCAGCTCTTGAATGCAGTGATCCTGGGGTGTATGTCATGCTCAAACTCCGATAAGTAAATCCACACCTGTATGAGAAAACTTAAACCAACACTATGAGAGAAAATAACATTCCCTACTAGACACATGCAAGACATGATTGAGGCTATTTTTGCAAAATGACTTATTTAGCCAGAAGGTGGCTAGAAGTGCAAAATTTGGCTAAGACCCCGCAAAGCCAAGAACCTAAGATTTACTAGGAAGACCGGACCCTATGTGGGTTGCCTACGTATCACGTCCAGAAAGACGAGAATCAGGTATGCGAAGTTCGGGCAGAGTGGATACGGGCGAGAATTAAAAAAACAACTAATTTAGAGAGAACATATTTTTTGTTTTTTCTTGAAAAATGATGAAACATGCAAAATCTTTTTGAATTTTCTTTCCCCTTTTTTTTGATTTTCTGATTTTCGAAAAATGATGAAAAAGTGCAAAATCTTTTCTTTTTTTGAATTTTCAAGCTCTTTTTTTTAATAACATAATTGGGCCCAACTCGCTTTACCTTCACACTTCACTTTGTCTTTTTCTTTTTCCTTTTTTTTATCTCTCTTTTTTTCATTTTTTCATTTGCCCCCAACTTTCATTGGTCTGCCAAATGACCCTTTTAACCTTGAAGAAATGGAACATGTAGCACATAGGATGCATCAAGATGGTCTGTTATTTTGGGTACACCTGTCCTAGATGGACCCAACCCCTGTGTTGAGTCCCCTAAGTCAAATGCACGTGATGCAAACAAATGTTCCTACTAGGGATCCGGCATGAGGCTGAGTTATTCTAGGTTCAAAACCTGGGTATTTGTACTAGACTTGTGTACCCGAGCGGACAACTCGAGCCGAGGAGGGGGCTACGTACCGGGAACCAAAAGGCCATCCGGCTTAGTAACTTGTCCGAGCCTCTTTCTTATTTCAAGGTGTGACACTAACAGAATAGGGAGTCACGGCCAGCGAGCACATCCCCGAAGATGAGAAGAGAAGGGTTTCGTAACAGTTTATATACAGTCCAGATAATATCAAAGCGGTAAAAGCAACATTTAGCACATTAGGCCCAAACATGTAGTAAAATCAGATAATATATAAAGCCAAATATAACAATTCATCTATGCTCGAATTCTGAACCCTGAACCAGAGATTCTGGGTTCCTATCCCCAGCAGAGTCGACAGAGCTGTCACACCTCCTTTTTCCCTACACCCCGTAAGGGTATAAGAAAGGGAGTTTTTTCCAATTAAAGGACAATCAAAACGGGATTATTTATTTAAAGATTCAGAGTCTCCACTTAGGATGATTTATGGTGTCCCAAGTCACCGGTTCAAATCTCGAATCGAGGAAAAGATTGACTCTTTTTTACAATCCGCGAACCAGAAATCCGGGTAAGGAATTCTGTTAACCCGGGAGAAGGTGTTAGGCATTCCCGAGTTCCGTGGTTTTAGCACGGTTGCTCAACTGTTATTATTGGCCTACTATCTGATTTTATTACATGTTTTAAACCTATGTGCATTTTTAACCTTAACCGCTTTTGATTATTTTATAAAGAAAGATTTGCAACGTTATTTAAAATATGTCTTGAACCATGTCACATAAATGCACCCGCAGTCCACAACACATTCTATATAACATTGTTGAGATTTGGATTTGGGTCACATAAATGCGCAACCGAGTTTAGGAAGGTAAATTATTAAAATAACGCGCCTAAAGCAACTACGCGTTAGCAACTTCGCGAGGGCCATGAAAATTCGCTAAATGGCACACCTCGATTTCTAAGGATAAACAAGATTAGTTAATCGAGGGCCATGAAATTATCAATTTTGTTCGGCAAAGCGCCTCGAATTATTCTAAACAAAGGGTTTCTATACTAATTCATGAGGTCCATACATTATGATTCGTCTAATATGGCTCGCCTCAAATACATTTTAAGGGACCTAATTAATTATGGAAGGAAGGGAAACCGAAAAGTTCAACATATGCCCAAACCTAAGCATGGACTAAATTTGCTGTTAAAAACCAACAAACAAGGGTATTTAGCCAACGAAACTCAGCAAGCCCCAAATGTGCTATTCTGATTTTAAGACAATCTTTCCAGACCCAGGCCCATGAGATCACGCCTATGCCGGACTCGCAGGTCGAACTCACGTAGGCATGGCCAATATAGAATTAAGGCCAATTTTCAACAACCCCTATTTATACCAAAAGGACTCACAATTCAAGACAAACTATAGTCGAAACCTACATTAATCAGTATTCACACATCATGTATATTAGCTATGCAACTTTACCCATTATTCGACACTAAATGCATTAAGCATTCAGAACTATATGCCTGATTACCAAAGTGAACAAGGATTCATGTTACTCTTTATCCCATGCTAGTTTTCACATTGACAATATGCCTTACTGAGGATGAAACTAGGTGCATTTCACAATTAACAACCATTACTCAAAATAACTATTGAACTGTAGAATTCCCAGCAACAATTCCAATGAGCAACTCGAATCATCACATCTAAATATCAATGACAGATGCAGAATTCAAATTACTACTTCGACTAATAACAGTATTCATTACATTCCCATCATAACAGTCCCAATACATGAGTACTTGAGAAGGAGTTTAGTCAAACTAGAATTAAAATAGTAAACCAAAATGCAATCATAGCCTTAACATACATGGCATAATCAGGACTGAATACAATATAGTTAAAGCCATCAAACTAATTTGGACAACGACACACAAGAACAGATCTTGAAGAACAAGGACCAAATAATTTACAATTAATCACAGGGCTACCTTTGACATCTCACACATTCTCAAGTGTTGAAACATACCTGAAAAATGAAAAGAAGTAAGAGGGGTGAGATCAACAGTCAAGCAGCGGCAGAAAAGCAGAGGAACAATGCCCAGAATTGATGAAACAGTAATCAGGAAGCCAAACGTAAACCAGCAACTTCAAAGATAACCAAACTCAATTCATTCTACACCCAGAACCTAAAACTAAAACTCTTGAGTTTTCAAATTATTTCAAACTAAGCTAATCAGATCAGAAAACCCAAAATCCCAGCAGGTTCTCAAACACTTTTTCAGAAATTTCCCAGATTTCCAGAGTTGTTTCAGGAGTTTATAAAGAAGCAGCGTATTTCAATATTTCTGGAATTTTATATCTCTTAGCTCTCTCTAGGTCTAGCCATTGAATGGAAGGAAGAAGATGCCCTTTTATAGCGAAGAAGGTAGGGCAAGCAACTAAATCTCATTTTGGCAATTGAGCCATTTTCATTTTGTTTTTGCTTAGATAGCCTCAGTTCAAAATCAGAGTTTCAAAAACAATCCTCTTCCCAGCTTCCAGAAGCTTCCTAGTTAGTTAGATCAGATTTCCTTATCAAACTTTCCCTAAATACCCTTAGAGACCTATAATTACTTTCACACTTAAGACATTTTAAACAAATTACCCTAAGGCCTTTGGCCCCCTGTAACAATGTAGCTTACGACAGCCCTTGGGCTTCAATAGCTCTTTGGTCAGTTGTAGGCAATGAATCCCCAGGCAGACTAAAGAAAACAAAATGACTCCATTTCTTTAAATTTTATGAAACCAAAGCAGAATTGAGATGAATACAATAAAAAAAGTTTAAAAGAAACTAGCAAACACTAATTCGAGATTAAACTAAACATTCACACTGAAATGATCAAGATCTAAACATAACAACTTTTAAAAATAGTAAAAATAAGAAAGAAAGGAGAGGGAAACAGAAGGGGCGGTGATGAGAATGAAACAAAAGAACGAAGCACGAGCAGAGAAAAGAAATACCTAAAGTAGGAGCGCTGGAACGGGCTTGAACAAACCTCGCACGACTTCGAATTTGACCCTGAAATTGGTATCCAATCGAGTGTTCTCGTCGGAGAAACAAACGACCAATAACAATTTCAGCCCTAATCGTTTCTCGGAGCTTGAGCTTGGCGGAGATTTTTACATTTCTTTCTTTTTCTTCTTTTTAGATCTGGAAACTGGACTTGATTTGGCGGGGATTTGAGGATATATTGACGGTGAGATTCATACCTCCTGAGTTGGTGGGGTGTGAGGGAACTTTGGGGTCAGATTTGGGCCATGCCGCCGCCGGAGATGCCTCAGGATTATAGGGCGGCGGGTTCTCTAGGTGTTGGCTCAGAAGCACGGAGGGAGCATTGGAGGTGTGGACAGCCCTAAGCATCGCACACTAAGCATGTCAACACGGCTCACACACTCCCAACAGACGTTAAAACAAACCTACAGACAGCACAAATCGTACCCTCCCGGAGGACTAATCCTCAGGCCGTGTCTGTCCAGCAATCGCTGAACTATCTGGCACGGCTTCACTAATCACGCGCAAGAATCGTTCGGCGCCGCATCCGTTAACACTCCGACGCCCGCTGCACGAACTCCAGTAAAAAAAAAATTTTTTTTTTTTTTTTCTTTAAAAAAAGAAGACAGGCTCGATCTATGGTCCGTGTGGATGAAAACGAAATAGAGCGGCCAGGATCCGACCTCCACACTAGCAAACTCTAAACGACGTAGTTACATTATCCCCATACTACGTTCGTTTATGGTTTAAAAAACTGGGCTCTGGACCGCGCATAAAAAAATTGGAAAGCTGGGAGTGGCGGATTTTGAGGCTAGGTAACGGTCTTGGCTTCGAATTAATGGCCCAAATCTGACTCTCTTCTTATTTTATTTCCTTTTCTTTTTCAATTCAATTTTCCCAAAATCTTTTTCATTCTTTTTTTCAAGAATAAATTAAAATCTAAATTAGATCCTAAAACCTACACGAACCTATCAAAAACACTAATGGATAATTCCTTAAATAATAAATAATAATCTACAATTAATAAACAAGATATATAGAAACATAATACAAGATATCATAATAAAGGATGCAAATGTAAACTAATATATATATATTAAGTAGATAACTTCCTTATTTAATAAACAAAAATAAAATAATAAATCATTCTATAATAAAGACAAAGTCAAATTAACTAATAGCATAGACACAATAATATAATATATTATATTAATAATAAATTATTACATTTAATAATAAAATACAAGACATAAATCGCCAAAATTAAGCAAAATGCTACAAAAAAACTACGAAATTAGTAAAATAAATGGGAAAATTATTTTGTTTTTGAATTCTGTGGTAGTAATTTCCTAATAGAAGAAAAATCACAGTGCTCAAAGATAATGACATATATGTTTACCAAGCCCCTTAACGTCAGCAAGCTTTTCTGAATTTAAGAGAATTGCTAGGTTTCTACAAATTATACTGAAAGTTTTAATGTTAAGGAATGAATATCAAGTATTTTTGCTAGCTGTTAGTTGCATGTGATAATTGTTAGTGGACTAGGCATTTTGAGCCTTTTAGTTTGTTTCTAGTTTAAAAACATATATTAAATGTTCCTAATTTTTTGGGTTTCAATTAATGGTTCGTGGCATGTTATTTTCTTATTCTTTTAGGAGTCACGGCTGGTAAACAATTACATTGTGCGCCCTATGTGTGGGTCGCCCCCATTTAACCTTATATACCCATTTTTTTTTAAAAGTTTTACTGTACCCATTTGTGGAGAGAGAGCGCTTTCGAGCCCCTTTTTTCCGTCCTCATTTTCCTGCCTTGTTTTCTTTCT
>NC_031997.1:10185408-10298819 GCF_001879085.1 Nicotiana attenuata | reverse complement strand
TGCTGCTGTTGGTGCTGCTATGAAACTTCAGTTCATGGGATGATTGCCATAAGTATGTTTATTAGATTATTTAAAAATAAATTATAAATAATTACGTAAGTTAGTAGACAAAAATTTGTGAATATTTTCACGTATGTGAAGTTTAAGGTTACACTTAGTGATTCTTTTCATGATAATTCTGTTCTTTTCACATTTATTTGTTTCCAAAATTTTATGATTTAGATACTGTTGGCAATCTGATTATTTATAGTCTGATTATAACAAAACTAATGAATCCAGGACAAAAAAACTTCAGTTTATTTAGTGCTGAAGTTTTTACAAATGAACTAAATAACTTCAGCATCTTCTGCTAAAGTTTTTGAACAAGATTTATGACAAAACTAATGAATCTAGGACAAAAAAAAACTTCAGCTTATTTAGTGCTGAAATTTTTACAAATGAACTAAATAACTTCAGCATCTTCTGCTGAAGTTTTTAAAAAACCTTTTCCAGGACAAAAAAACTTCAGCTTATTTAGTGCTGAAGTTTTTATAAATGAACTAAATAACTTCAGCATCTTCTGCTGAAGTTTTTGAAAAAGCTTAATCACAAAACTAATGAATCCAGGACAAAAAAAACTTTAGCTTATTTAGTGCAATTACAAACAAATACGTCAGCAAATAGAGAACAAAACTTCAGCTACTATGCTTAAGTTCAGCAATTACAAACAAAAACTTCAGCAAATAGAGAACAAAACTTCAGCTACTATGCTTAAGTTCAGCAATTACAAACAAAAACTTCAGCACACTTGCTACTTCAGACCCGTCTACTAGAATGCTGAAGTTTTGCGTGATTGCCTTTGCTACTTCAGCCCCGTATGCTAAAGTTACGCGAAAAAGTGGGTACGCTTGCAACTTTTTTTTGCAAAACGGGCACAAGTTAAAACGTGACCCAAAAAGCGGGTATAGATGCAAATCCCCCGTCATGGCGAGTAGTTTGTTGTTGGGTTATCTATGTAAAAAGCCTGATATAATTTAGTTTATGTGTTGTAAATACATTAAAGTTTACTTTGCCTTCAACATTTGCCTCAATTTTCTCATAACACTATTTATAATAATTACAAGAATCTATGACGTGTTTTAAATCATATTCTGAAAGTGTTTCTTTCTTTTACTAAGCCAAACATGAAACATGAACCAAACATCCACTAGAAAAAAATATTATGTTAAGCTAATTCAAGAATGTCAAAGTACAACAATCCTAATCATCATCAAAGAGCCTTTCCTTATTCCTCCTTCTATACATTAAGGATAATTTAGTTTAAAGATTAGTTATACTAGAATAGATTGCAAGATTTAGTAAATAATACACTGAATATTTATTATTGAGTATTTTTATTGCACTAAATTTTAGCATATATCATTTAATTTATTTATTTATTTTTTAAATTAAAAAGCAAAATAATTGTAATTATACCCTTAAATACTTGACATTAAACCCTAAACACATGTCTTCCAACCCCCAAAAAAAACCACGCGATCAGTTGAAAGCTCTAGCGATTGGCAACTTGCGACGATTGGAGGAGAAAACATCCGCGAGCCTCTCATGGCTGCTCCGGCCACTAGCCAGCCTCCTCAGGAGACTGGTCAGTCGTCCCTCGCCCCTATACCCCCCCCCCCCCCAATACATCCACAAACGCTAGTTTGATCCCAAACTACGCAAACCTTTTAAAATCTCAACCATTAAATGGCCACATGCAACTACCCAACATGAAACTTAAACCTGTTGACTATTTACACGGAGAGCCTCTTGTCCGATGGAAGAAAACTGAAACTAAGCAATCAATTGCTCAACAAGGCCTATAATTGGCAATCCTAAGTAAGTTCTCCTATGGAAAACCTGTTATTCATGAATTAAGAAAAGCTATACCCCTACAATGTGTATTAAAGTGTCCATGTTTGATTGGTTTAAATGAAGATGCTCGTGTCTTCATTAAATTGTCATTAATGGAGGACTGCATTCACCTTCTATCCAAGCTTGCTTTTTATTTGAAGACTCAAGGAGATATGTGGCAAATGAGGTGCACTAAGTGGAGTCCATGGTGGAAGCCTGAGGAGGAGACCTCTATTGCCATTGCATGGATTTCATTCTTGGACCTGCCTCCTAATTTGTTTGGTAAGGAATTTGTGTTCTCTTTAGCCAATACAGTTTGTAGGCCATTACATGTGGATTTGACCACTCAAAATGGTACACGACCTAGTTGTGCTAAGGTAAAATTGGAGGTTAATTTCTTAGCAAATTTACCTCAAAGAATCAAGATTATTGAAGAAGAGGATGAAACTGGTCCTGAGGAGTCTAAATGGATTAAAATTAAATATGACTACATGCCTAAATATTATGGAACTTGTAAAATGTAAGGTCATAATGAAAGTAAATGTTGGATTACTCATCCAAAGTTGCATAAATGATTTAATGAAGCAGGTGATGATAATGGCATGGAGAAGGGTGTACTAGCACAAGGTAAGATGGTTGGCACAACTGCAGCTTCAACCAAGGTCTTGACAAGTGGTAAAGCGGTTGGTAATCCTTTATAAATCACTGCAAAAAATGAATGGATGCAAAGGAGACAAAATAAATACCAACGAGATAAGAGAGGGTACATTATTGACAGTGTTGAGAACAATGGGGTAGAAGCAGCAAAAGATAAGAATAAATAGGTGGTAGTAACTACTAGCAACTCTTTTGAAGCTTTGGGAACAATTGGAGATAACCAAGTGGTAGATGATACTACTGCTAGCAAGGACATTGTTCCAGTTGAAAAGGAGAAGCAGACGACTCCTAATAAGATTGGGAGAAGTGATTCTAATTCTAACGAAACTGGGAAACAATTGCCGGTCAAAGAAGGGAACCCTAATCCGAGTGGTGCTGGGATTGGGGATGTAGCTACAAAATAAAGGACTATTGATTGGGTTCAAAGGAGATTTGGTACTTCGAAGGATGTGCTTAATGTAACTCTAAATCACTCATGTCACGAGGTGCCATCACAAGCATTAGACGAATCACCAAGGGGAATTGAATCAAATGGAGCAAACAAGAAAGGTAGCTCATTATGGAGTGATGAGGTACAAGCTATGGAGGACAATGATGGTGCAAATAATAGTCCAGGAACAAGGATCAAAGAGGCAACACACAGGAGAAACTGGCAGAAACAGTTGACCCTAATGCTACAGTAAACCCTAGTTTGCAAAAAAACTAGGGTTGAGGATTATCAGGGATCTAATAAGAAGCAGGCTATACTACCAGTTGGAGCTGTTAAAGTATCACAAAAAGAGGCTAAAATCACTGGAGGATCAGTAGTTGAAGCTTCAGCGAAGAAGAAGGCTAATGGAACAGTAAACCCTAGTGGAACTGGCCAGGGTTTTGCTACTTTTGGAGGTGATCTGATGGAGATACCATGTGTTGGAAAGCTTGACAATGTTCATGTGGAGGTCTTAGGGGATACAGTTGGGTCACACACCAAAACAACTGAAGGCAAGGCCACCGAAACCAATGGAACAGTAGTTCCTGCACTAGCAGCTAGAGTAAACCCTACCTTAGGGTTTGTCTATGATCTTCAATTCAAGGTGATGCAAGAGGCTTTGGTTGTCATGGAGCAGAGTTCTAAGGTGTTGAAGGAGTCTACTATGTAGACACATGACCAATTTGATACTGTCATTGCATCTAAGGCCACAGGTACAATTGAACCAATTCCTATGGCCTGTGCTTCAGGGACTGGACAACCAAACAGAAGCAACAAGGCAATACAAGTTGTGGCTCCTGCAGTTGATGATCTAGGAATTCTAGTTGGGAAATCATGTAGTGTTACAAGTGGCATAATGGAAAAGGGTATTCTCATAAATCACAAGGGTCATAAGACTTTGCACATTTTATGGACACTTGTGCATTGAATGATCCTGGCTTTAAAGGGAGTCTATATTCATGGTGGAATAAGAGATCTGATGGTGATTGCATTTTTAAGAGGCTTGATATATTCTTGGATAATCAACAATTTCAAGATCTATTTTCAGCTTTGGAGGTTGAGAACTTAATCAAATATGGGTCTTATCATGCCGCACTTTTGTTGTCTTGCAATTTAGACACTGTCCAAATTAAGAAACCATTCAAGGTTCTTAATTTCTGGACAAAACATGATACTTTCTTGGATGTGGTAAAGGAGCATTTTCACACTGACTTTATCGACAACCCTTTTATCTTGTTCCAAAATAAGATGAAGAATATGAAGAAGGCATTGGCAGTTTGGAGCAAAGAAACTTTTGGTGATATTTTCAAACAAATAGCAGTTTTGGAGGATGTTATTAAGGTTCATGAAACTGAGTTTGAGTTTAACCCTACTGCTCAAAATAGAGCAAAGCTACATAAGGTGCAGGCTGATCTCACTAGATACCTACACCTATATGAAGAGTTTTGGAGGCAAAAAACAGGCATGCAATGGTTCAATGATGGAGATAGAAATACTAAGTTCTTTCATGCTCATTATAAAGGGAAGAGAAAGGGTTGCAAGTGTCCAGAATATTAGACAATAATAGCAATTGGATTGATTCACAAGAAGATATGCCAAGGAGGCAGTAGATTTCTTTCAGGCTCAATTCAATGAGGAAAGGCTCCCAACTAATTTTGATATAGTGAATCATGTTCCTATAATGATCACTGCTGATCAAGATGCTAGCCTGTGGGCAAAACCAACAATGGAGGAGGTCAAGAATGCGGTATTTGGATTGAATGAGGATAGTGCAAGTGGTCCTGATGGATTCACTGCTAGTTTTACCATGTTGGCTGGGATATTATTGGTTAAGATGTGTTGAATATGTTCAAGGACATCTTTTGTGGTGTTGAGCTTCCAAAGTTCATTATACACACAAATATTGTGTTGTTGCCTAAGAAGAAGAATGTGGCTATATTTTCTGACATGAGTCTATTAGTTTGAGTAATTACTCAAACAAGATCATTTCTAGGGTGATACATGAAAGATTGGTGGATCTACAGCCTACTCTTATTTCACCAAATCAGGCCGGATTTGTTACGGGTAGGAGTATAGCAGAAAATATCTTGTTAACACAAGATATTGTTACTGACATAAGATTGAGGGGCAAACCGTCAAATGTGATGATCAAATTGGACATGGCAAAGGCATATGATAAGGTTTCATGGTTGTTTTTGGCAAAAGTTTTTTAGGCAGATATGGTTTGGAGAGGTCTTCATTGATATGCTATTCAGATTAGTATAAAACAATTGATACTCAGTGTTGTTAAATGGTCAAGCCAATGCGTTTTTCAAATCTTCAAGGGCTGTCAAGCAAGGAGACCCTTTATCTCCTACTTTGTTCATATTTTACTGAGGTACTTGGGAGGGCCTTAGATGCTTTTTTGACAATCCTGATTTCATTATGTTTGCGATGCCAAAGTGGAGTCGCAATATCAACTATCTTTTATATGTTGATGATACTAATATCTTCAGCTCTTCACATTATGGGGAAATTCAATTGATCATGAATGTGTGGAGGAGTATGAGGCAACTTCTGGCCAGATGGTTAACAAGGAGAAGTCATCTTTCTACATGAATGAAGGAGCACATGCAGAAGAAGTCAATACTATGCATCTCATTACCCAATTTCAAAGACACTCTTTCCCTTCACATAACTACTAGGACATCATATTCAAAGTGTATGAGAGGCTTCAATCATGGAAGGGAAAAGTACTATCTATTGGTGGAACACGGTTTTAATCTCACATGTGCTTGAAAGCATGCCCATCCACCTCTTGTCAGTTGTGAATCCACATTTATATGTAATCGCTCAATTACATAGGATGTTTGCTAGGTTTTACTGGAGCAATTCAGGAAATGGTAGGTCAAGGCATTGGTCTTCATGGGATTCTTTGTGTCTACCTAAAGATGAGGGTGGTCTTGGCTTTAGATCATTTCATGATATGTCCAAGGCACCATTTACGAAATTATGGTGGAACTATAGAACGAAGGATACATTGTGGACTACCTTCACGAGGAACAAGTATAGCAAGATTAACGAGGTCCTAGTTCCCTGGTGAGATGGATCTCATGTGTGGAGGAAAACGCTTCAAATGAGGGATCTAGTGGAGCATCAGATTTGGTGGCAATTAAAAAGTGGCAATTCTATCTTTGGGTATGACAATTGGTCTGGACTTGGATCAATTTACCATGCTTTAGGTCCAGAACATTGGTGTGATGAAACCATAGTACATGTTGATGAGGTTGTGGAAAATGGGGCATAGAATGAAGTTCTGTTGAGGGAACTGCTGCCTGATGATCTAGCTGACCATATCCTGGAATCCATTGCACCACCTTCATGTCATAATGTGAAGGATAAGCCACGGTGGAAGTTGGAAACTAAGATCCATTTTTCAGTAAAGTCTGCATGGCAATATACAAGGAGAAGAAGGTAGGAAAGCAAGTTATAAAACTTAATTTGGGTAAATGGGTTGCCATTTAAAGTTTATTTCTTCATGTGGAGGCTGTGGAAAGATAAATTGCCTTTATATGATTTCTTCTTCACATTGGGATCATGCCATCCAAATGTTGGTGTTGCAGGAACCCTAAAGAGGAAACACTAACCCATGTATTTCTCATGTCTCTAGTGGCCAAATTTCTATGAAAATACTTTTGTGCACCTGCAGGAATCAGCATAGAAGGGAAGCAGCTAGTGCAAGTCATTAATGAGTGGCAGAGAAGACAAGTAAATACAAATTTGAAATCAGTGTATCATGCTATACCATGTGTGATTTTGTGGCATCTATGGAAGATGAGGAATTCAAGCATGCATGACAAGAATACGTCCATCAACAAGTTAGATCTTTCAAGTTTCTACCTCTATACATATGTTGTTAAAGGTGAGAAGACCAGTATTCTCAGGAGTACCTGCCAATTGGCCAGATTTGCATGACAAATTGATGCAAAATATCCCAAGATTGAGGTATACAAAGGTGCAATGGCAATTGCCTCCTATGGGGTGGATCAAGTGCAATACAGATGGTGCATGTAGAGGGAGAAATGGTCGAGCTTCATATGTATTTTGCATTAGGGATGGTATCGGTGATCTAATATATGCACAAGCAGATGAAATTGAAGATGCTACCAACAATGTGGCTGAAGCTCATGCAATTCATTAGGCTCTAAGGTACATAGATCAATCACATTTTCCTTTTTTGATTGAAATTGACTCCTTGTTGTTGAAAAGAGTACTGGAGGAAGTGTGGGAACCCCCTTGGAGTATTATTAATCAGGTTGAGGAGATTAAAACCCTAATGGCTAGGGGTGTGTTTCAAGTAGCACATGTGTTGAGGGAAGGCAATAAGTTAGCTAATAATTTAGCTAACTTGACATTAGAACAACATGCCATTATACAGGTGAATTCCTTTGTGGAGATGGACACACAAGGCAGAAGAATATTGAATAGTAATAAGCTACAATTACCCTACATTAGGTAAAAGAATATTTAGCCAGATTCTAGATGATGAAGATGAGAAGAGATGGAATGAAGATGATGTTGTGGATGGCAGTAGTATTGTGGAGGGTGATGAGGAACTTTGGGGGACCTGGGCAGGCCATTGGAGAAGGAGCACACGTTAAACTTCCTGCTCAAATCCTNGGATTGGGTATTTGTATCTTTTGGGTACTCAATTTCCCCTTTGAAGATGTAAACCAATATATAGGCTAGTTCAATTTATATGATACCAGGACATCAAGCAACCTTAGACAAGGCAGCCACACATGAAAGGAGGCACAAGCGTAGCCATGAAAATGCCATGATGAGCTAAAGTTCACATCAGGTTTTCGACACTACTGCCTCATCGTTTTTGCACATGTACACAAGGATTGTTTGAAGATAAAGCATTACGCCAACATGGAGGCCCTGAACTGGACAATGATGTTTGATCTGTTTGCGCATGTTTTCATTAAGTCTGTTGGTAAGCCATGTATGGTTATCAGTTTAAGGCATCACAAGGAGATAATTGATCGATTGAAGATGATGGTCTCATGGGCAGGTTCATACGTAAAGCATGGATAAACTTGCAATTTGTGGTATACTCGTTGGAATAGCATTGTTGAGGTCCTTTCTAGGCTTTTTTCTATAGTGTTACCTTTTAAGCATGCCATAGTTCAATTTTTACTATCAAGGTTGAGTACATTACTCAACATTGGTAATATGTGTGATGTATACTCTACTTTTATACTCCTACGTTTCGTAAAACATTTTTGACACTTTGTTTTTGATTTTGGCACCCAGCTTAGAGGTATATTTGCTAAAAAAAAACCTAGAAAGCTCTAGCGACTGGCGAAAGGAGACGACTGGGCAGTCCTCTATCGCGAGCTCTTTCATGGCCACTCCGGTCGGTGGCCAATTCCATGGTTGGTCAGCCTTTTTCAACCTCCCCACAACNCTAATATGGCTCGCCTCAAATTCATTTTAAGGGACCTAATTAATTATGGAAGTAAGGGAAATCCAAAAGTTCAACATATGCCCAAAGCCAAGGCATGGACTAAATTTGCTGTTAAAAACCAACAAACGAGGGTATTGAGCCAACGAAACTCAGCAAGCCCCAAATGTGCTATTCTGATTTTAAGACAATCTTTCCAGACCCAGGCCCATGAGATCACGCCTATGCCGGACTCGCAGGTCGAACTCACGTAGGCATGGCCAATATAGAATTAAGGCCAATTTTCAACAACCCCTATTTATACCAAAAGGACTCACAATTCAAGACAAACTATAGTCGAAACCTACATTAATCAGTATTCACACATCATGTATATTAGCTATGCAACTTTACCCATTATTCGACACTAAATGCATTAAGCATTCAGAACTATATGCCTGATTACCAAAGTGAACAAGGATTCATGTTACTCTTTATCCCATGCTAGTTTTCACATTGACAATATGCCTTACTGAGGATGAAACTAGGTGCATTTCACAATTAACAACCATTACTCAAAATAACTATTGAACTGTAGAATTCCCAGCAACAATTCCAATGAGCAACTCGAATCATCACATCTAAATATCAATGACAGATGCAGAATTCAAATTACTACTTCGACTAATAACAGTATTCATTACATTCCCATCATAACAGTCCCAATACATGAGTACTTGAGAAGGAGTTTAGTCAAACTAGAATTAAAATAGTAAACCAAAATGCAATCATAGCCTTAACATACATGGCATAATCAGGACTGAATACAATATAGTTAAAGCCATCAAACTAATTTGGACAACGACACACAAGAACAGATCTTGAAGAACAAGGACCAAATAATTTACAATTAATCACAGGGCTACCTTTGCATCTCACACATTCTCAAGTGTTGAAACATACCTGAAAAATGAAAAGAAGTAAGAGGGGTGAGATCAACAGTCAAGCAGCGGCAGAAAAGCAGAGGAACAATGCCCAGAATTGATGAAACAGTAATCAGGAAGCCAAACGTAAACCAGCAACTTCAAAGATAACCAAACTCAATTCATTCTACACCCAGAACCTAAAACGTTGAGTTTTCAATTATTTCAACCAAGCGAATCAGATCAGAAAAACCAAAATCAAGCAGGATTCTCAACACTTTTTCACAAATTCCCTAGATTTCCAAGTTGTTTCAGAGTTTATAAAGGAAGCAGCCGTTTCAATATTTCTAGGATTTTTATATCTCTTAAGCTCTCTCTAGGTCTGCCTTGAATGGCAAGGAAGAGATGCCTTTATAGGCGAGGAAGTAGGGCAGCAACTAAATCTCAGTTTTGCAATTGAGCCATTTTCCAATTTTTGTTTTTGCTTAGATAGCCTCAGTTCAAAATCAGAGTTTCAAAACAATCCCCTTCCCCAGCTTCCTAGAAGCTTCCTAGTTAGTTAGATCAGATTCTCCTTATTAAATTTCCCTAAATACCCTTAGGAGACCTACTAATTACTTTCACACTAAGACTTTGAACCAAATTACCCTAAGGCCTTTGGGCCCCCTGTAACAATGAGCTTCGACAGCCCTTGGGCTTCAATAGCTCTTTGGTTCAGTTTAGGCCAATGAATCCCCAGGCAGACTAAAGAAAACAAAATGACTCCATTTCTAAATTTTAGACACAAAAGCAGAATTGAATGAATAAATAAAACAAAGTAAAAAGAAAACTAGCAAACACTAATTCGAGATTAAACTGAACATCACACTGAAATGACTCGATCCTAAACATAACAACTTTTAAAAATAGTAAAATAAGAAAGAAAGGAGAGGAAACAGAAGGGGCGGTGATGAGAAGTGAAACAAAAAACGAAGAAGCACGAGAGGAGAAAAGAAATACCTAAATAGGCAGGCGGACGGGCTTGAAAAACCTCGAACGGACTTCGATTTGACCCGAAATTTGCATCAATCGAGTGTTCTCGTCGAGAACAAACGACCAATAACAATTTCAGCCCTAATCGTTCTCGGGAGCTTGAAGATTTGGCGAGATTTTACATTTCTTCTTTTTCTTCTTTTAGATCTGGAACTGACTTGATTTGGCGGGGATTTGAGGATATATGACGTTGGATTCATCCTCCATGAGGTGTGGGGGTTGTGGGGGAAGAGTTTGGGGTCGATTTGGGCCATGCCGCCGCCGGAGATGCCTCAAGGATTATAGGGCGGCGGGTTCTCTAGGGTTTGGCTCAGAGACGAGGGAGATTGGGGAGTGTTTGGTCGATCTATGGCCGTTGGATGAAACGAAATAGAGGGCCAGGATCGACTCCACACTAGCAAACTCTAAACGACGTAGTACTATCCCCATACTACGTCGTTTCATGGGTTTAAAAACTGGGCTCGGACCGGATAAAAAAATGGAGCTGGGATGGGCGGATTTGATGGGTAACGTCTGGCTTCGAATTAATGGCCCAAATCTGACTCTCTTCTTATTTTATTTCCTTTTCTTTTCAATTCAATTTTCCAAAATTCTTTTTCTTCTTTTTTTCAAGAATAAATTAAAATCTAAATTAGATCCTAAAACCTAACTAACCTATCAAAAACACTAATTAATCCTAAATAATAATTAATCACAATTAATAAAAACCAAGTTAAAGAAAAACTACCACAAATCAAGATTAACATTAAAAGNCTTCGAGCGCCTACATCATGAAAATGACGTCATCACTAAAGACACCGGGAAAACAGGATCAATTGTTTCTTATCATCTTACTCTAAGAAATGCGGGGACTATCTGTACATGGTCAAAATCATATGCCTCTGATTTATAGGCTCGAGGGTCCATCCTAGGCCCAAGTCCGGGCGAGGTCGAGTTCGAGCCCAGTGGACCAGATTCGAGTTCGAAGACAGAACGCAATGCTCGAGAGATAGGAGTACGAAGAGTTCCAAGGATGAGTATGCTCGACCCCGAAATAGTACCGTTAAGGATTTACAACAGAATGAGTTAGATTCCTGCCACGTCCCCAAAATCATGGCGCAAGTCCCGGAGTAGGATCGTACAATTCCATACTAGGCGGTTAGACAGCTGTACCAAGAATATTCCATACTGTAAATAGAAATACTAATCAATTCTTAAAAATGCAAAGTCAAATCCTAAATGCAAATGCAATATATTTTTTTTTTATTTTTCTTTAATTAAATAAAATAAACACGCACAGACAAAATGCCAACAATTAATCAAAAATGCTACAAAAACTACGAAATTGTAAATAATGGGAAAATTATTTTGTTTTGAATTCTGTGGGAGTAATTCATATAGGGAAAAAATCACGTGCTCAAAAGTTGCATATATGTTTACCAAGCCCCTTAAGTCAGCAAGCTTTTTGAATTTAAGAGAATTGCTAGGTTTCTACAAATTATACTGAAAGTTTTTAATTTAAGGAATGGAATATCAAGTATTTTTGTAGCTGTTAGTTGCATGTGATAATTGTTAGTGGACTAGGCATTTGCTTTTAGTTTGTTTCTAAGTTTAAAAACATATATTAATGTTCCTAATTTTTGGGTTTCAATTAATGTTCGTGGCATGTTATTTTCTTTTCTTTAGGAGTCACGGCGGTAAAAATTACATGGGGCGCCCTATTTGGTCGCCCCCATTTAACCTATACCCATTTTTTTTAAAAGTTTTAACTTGTACCCATTTTTTAAACAACTTCAGCCCCTTTCTCCTCCTCATTTTCCTCCTTCGTTTTCTTCTTCTTCTTCTTCTTCTTCTTCTTCTTCTGCTGCTGCTGTTGTTGGTGCTGCTATGAAACTTCAGTTCATGGGATGATTGCCATAAGTATGTTTATTAGATTATTTAAAAATAAATTATAAATAATTACGTAAGTTAGTAGACAAAAATTTGTGAATATTTTCACGTATGTGAAGTTTAAGGTTACACTTAGTGATTCTTTTCATGATAATTCTGTTCTTTTCACATTTATTTGTTTCCAAAATTTTATGATTTAGATACTGTTGGCAATCTGATTATTTTATAGTCTGATTATAACAAAACTAATGAATCCAGGACAAAAAAACTTCAGTTTATTTAGTGCTGAAGTTTTTACAAATTGAACTAAATAACTTCAGCATCTTCTGCTAAAGTTTTTGAACAAGATTTATGACAAAACTAATGAATCTAGGACAAAAAAAAACTTCAGCTTATTTAGTGCTGAAATTTTTACAAATAGAACTAAATAACTTCAGCATCTTCTGCTGAAGTTTTTAAAAAACCTTTTCCAGGACAAAAAAACTTCAGCTTATTTAGTGCTGAAGTTTTTATAAATGAACTAAATAACTTCAGCATCTTCTGCTGAAGTTTTTGAAAAAGCTTAATCACAAAACTAAATGAAATCCAGGACAAAAAAANTTTGACTTTCACAATAAAAGTGGAGAAGAGTCATGGCTTGATATTTCATACTTGAACCCATATTAATGCATCTATAAGTTTGTTGTACTCCCTCGTTTTCAATTTACGTGACGTAGTTTGACTCAATACGGAGTTTAAGAAGATAAAAAAAGACTTTTGAAACTTGTCGTCTTAAAAGCATAAAGGGTAAAAGCTTTGTGGAGCCGCAATATATGTGTGGCTATAAAAGCTTCCCATTAAGAGTAAAAGGGATAAAATGTACCGTCTAAAGTTAAATATATTCAAATATAGAAATTTGTCCTGTTTTAGACGGACGAATAAGGAAAGTGTGTCACATAAATTGAAACGGAGGTATGTAAAAGGAAATTAAAACACTCATGCTTCTGCTGCATTAACAGGGACAGTAGCTGCAGCAAAATAGCTTCTAATTTTCTAAGAGAAAAATTGGTTTCACATAATATCCATGCAATGCAGTTATTAATGCTAGACTGAACTACGTTATCCAGTCCAAGTTGAAGAAAATTGGAAAAACAATGGATGAAAGCAATGTAATGAGAATTGAGAATTAGGGACAAAACATGTGCATAATTGTTTTAAGTTATATAATCACCTTTGCTAGGGAACCAATAAGACCCAAGCTGCTAAGCCTTACAAATTCCAAAGGCTTCTCATTCGCTGAAGCTCTGAGAAATGGGTAAAGATAAAATGGTATATTGGCTGCATACAAAGAAGTATTAGAAGAATAAACTACTTCTGAGATAACAGGAGACAAAAACAATTTCCAGTTCTCAGCAATCAGTCTATGATTCCTTTTACTTGTGCTCTATCATAATCCATGAAGAAAACCAACAACAACAACAACCCATTAATAATCCCACTAGTGGGGTCTGAGGAGGGTAGAATGTACGCAGACCTTACCCTTACCCCTACCCCTGAGGGTAGAGAGGCTGTTTCCGGGAGACCCTCGGCTCAAAGAATATACATGATGAAAACCAGGAGGGTGAAAGGCAGAGGATGAAAACTATTGAAGAAGTGAATACACATTAAATGTTTGAGGATAACTAGACCAGCGGATGGACAATGCTTCTTAGCAAAGGTCTTTGCAGGTACAATGTGCACACTCACCACAAATATTGATAGTGGCGTGAACATTTACAATTCATGTTTGCAAAACATTAAAATCAGAAACCATGTAAACTAACAGACTTTTAAATTTTTTTTAAAAAAAAAAAGACTGCAGTGGGCAGAATTTGTTCTTATACGCAATCTAACATTTGCAGGAAACGAGAATGGAAGATATGCCAAGAAAAAGCGAATAAAATGTAATATTGTAATAACACTTAGGTCAATGAAAAGGTAAAACGGAAAAAACTCGTCCATTTGAAACTAATAAGTTGAACCTGTTGTTTTGGTAGATACATGCATACTCATTTGCATATGTACTAAGCTACTCACTTTTAAGAGTAGATTGACAAAGATTTGGCTAAAAAATTATTTTAGTGTGAAGCATTAAAGAATCACGCTACCTTTGACGAGCCCCTTCCTTGTTTCTGGGTGAGAGGCCATACACTGCATTCATAAAGCCATAAAAGAGTGGTTGGTACATATCATGAAGAGGCAGAAGGTGGTGAAATAAGTAGACTACAATCTGATTCCATCAAGTTCATGGCACAACTGCAGCTTCAACCAAGGTCTTGACAAGTGGTAAAGCGGTTGGTAATCCTTTATAAATCACTGCAAAAAATGAATGGATGCAAAGGAGACAAAATAAATACCAACGAGATAAGAGAGGGTACATTATTGACAGTGTTGAGAACAATGGGGTAGAAGCAGCAAAAGATAAGAATAAATAGGTGGTAGTAACTACTAGCAACTCTTTTGAAGCTTTGGGAACAATTGGAGATAACCAAGTGGTAGATGATACTACTGCTAGCAAGGACATTGTTCCAGTTGAAAAGGAGAAGCAGACGACTCCGTAATAAGATTGGGAGTAAGTGATTCTAATCTAACGAAACTGGGAAACAATTGCCGGTCAAAGAAGGGAACCCTAATCCGAGTGGTGCTGGGATTGGGGATGTAGCTACAAAATAAAGGACTATTGATTGGGTTCAAAGGAGATTTGGTACTTCGAAGGATGTGCTTAATGTAACTCTAAATCACTCATGTCACGAGGTGCCATCACAAGCATTAGACGAATCACCAAGGGGAATTGAATCAAATGGAGCAAACAAGAAAGGTAGCTCATTATGGAGTGATGAGGTACAAGCTATGGAGGACAATGATGGTGCAAATAATAGTCCAGGAACAAGGATCAAAGAGGCAACACACAGGAGAAACTGGCAGAAACAGTTGACCCTAATGCTACAGTAAACCCTAGTTTGCAAAAAAACTAGGGTTGAGGATTATCAGGGATCTAATAAGAAGCAGGCTATACTACCAGTTGGAGCTGTTAAAGTATCACAAAAAGAGGCTAAAATCACTGGAGGATCAGTAGTTGAAGCTTCAGCGAAGAAGAAGGCTAATGGAACAGTAAACCCTAGTGGAACTGGCCAGGGTTTTGCTACTTTTGGAGGTGATCTGATGGAGATACCATGTGTTGGAAAGCTTGACAATGTTCATGTGGAGGTCTTAGGGGATACAGTTGGGTCACACACCAAAACAACTGAAGGCAAGGCCACCGAAACCAATGGAACAGTAGTTCCTGCACTAGCAGCTAGAGTAAACCCTACCTTAGGGTTTGTCTATGATCTTCAATTCAAGGTGATGCAAGAGGCTTTGGTTGTCATGGAGCAGAGTTCTAAGGTGTTGAAGGAGTCTACTATGTAGACACATGACCAATTTGATACTGTCATTGCATCTAAGGCCACAGGTACAATTGAACCAATTCCTATGGCCTGTGCTTCAGGGACTGGACAACCAAACAGAAGCAACAAGGCAATACAAGTTGTGGCTCCTGCAGTTGATGATCTAGGAATTCTAGTTGGGAAATCATGTAGTGTTACAAGTGGCATAATGGAAAAGGGTATTCTCATAAATCACAAGGGTCATAAGACTTTGCACATTTTATGGACACTTGTGCATTGAATGATCCTGGCTTTAAAGGGAGTCTATATTCATGGTGGAATAAGAGATCTGATGGTGATTGCATTTTTAAGAGGCTTGATATATTCTTGGATAATCAACAATTTCAAGATCTATTTTCAGCTTTGGAGGTTGAGAACTTAATCAAATATGGGTCTTATCATGCCGCACTTTTGTTGTCTTGCAATTTAGACACTGTCCAAATTAAGAAACCATTCAAGGTTCTTAATTTCTGGACAAAACATGATACTTTCTTGGATGTGGTAAAGGAGCATTTTCACACTGACTTTATCGACAACCCTTTTATCTTGTTCCAAAATAAGATGAAGAATATGAAGAAGGCATTGGCAGTTTGGAGCAAAGAAACTTTTGGTGATATTTTCAAACAAATAGCAGTTTTGGAGGATGTTATTAAGGTTCATGAAACTGAGTTTGAGTTTAACCCTACTGCTCAAAATAGAGCAAAGCTACATAAGGTGCAGGCTGATCTCACTAGATACCTACACCTATATGAAGAGTTTTGGAGGCAAAAAACAGGCATGCAATGGTTCAATGATGGAGATAGAAATACTAAGTTCTTTCATGCTCATTATAAAGGGAAGAGAAAGGGTTGCAAGTGTCCAGAATATTAGACAATAATAGCAATTGGATTGATTCACAAGAAGATATGCCAAGGAGGCAGTAGATTTCTTTCAGGCTCAATTCAATGAGGAAAGGCTCCCAACTAATTTTGATATAGTGAATCATGTTCCTATAATGATCACTGCTGATCAAGATGCTAGCCTGTGGGCAAAACCAACAATGGAGGAGGTCAAGAATGCGGTATTTGGATTGAATGAGGATAGTGCAAGTGGTCCTGATGGATTCACTGCTAGTTTTACCATGTTGGCTGGGATATTATTGGTTAAGATGTGTTGAATATGTTCAAGGACATCTTTTGTGGTGTTGAGCTTCCAAAGTTCATTATACACACAAATATTGTGTTGTTGCCTAAGAAGAAGAATGTGGCTATATTTTCTGACATGAGTCTATTAGTTTGAGTAATTACTCAAACAAGATCATTTCTAGGGTGATACATGAAAGATTGGTGGATCTACAGCCTACTCTTATTTCACCAAATCAGGCCGGATTTGTTACGGGTAGGAGTATAGCAGAAAATATCTTGTTAACACAAGATATTGTTACTGACATAAGATTGAGGGGCAAACCGTCAAATGTGATGATCAAATTGGACATGGCAAAGGCATATGATAAGGTTTCATGGTTGTTTTTGGCAAAAGTTTTTTAGGCAGATATGGTTTGGAGAGGTCTTCATTGATATGCTATTCAGATTAGTATAAAACAATTGATACTCAGTGTTGTTAAATGGTCAAGCCAATGCGTTTTTCAAATCTTCAAGGGCTGTCAAGCAAGGAGACCCTTTATCTCCTACTTTGTTCATATTTTACTGAGGTACTTGGGAGGGCCTTAGATGCTTTTTTGACAATCCTGATTTCATTATGTTTGCGATGCCAAAGTGGAGTCGCAATATCAACTATCTTTTATATGTTGATGATACTAATATCTTCAGCTCTTCACATTATGGGGAAATTCAATTGATCATGAATGTGTGGAGGAGTATGAGGCAACTTCTGGCCAGATGGTTAACAAGGAGAAGTCATCTTTCTACATGAATGAAGGAGCACATGCAGAAGAAGTCAATACTATGCATCTCATTACCCAATTTCAAAGACACTCTTTCCCTTCACATAACTACTAGGACATCATATTCAAAGTGTATGAGAGGCTTCAATCATGGAAGGGAAAAGTACTATCTATTGGTGGAACACGGTTTTAATCTCACATGTGCTTGAAAGCATGCCCATCCACCTCTTGTCAGTTGTGAATCCACATTTATATGTAATCGCTCAATTACATAGGATGTTTGCTAGGTTTTACTGGAGCAATTCAGGAAATGGTAGGTCAAGGCATTGGTCTTCATGGGATTCTTTGTGTCTACCTAAAGATGAGGGTGGTCTTGGCTTTAGATCATTTCATGATATGTCCAAGGCACCATTTACGAAATTATGGTGGAACTATAGAACGAAGGATACATTGTGGACTACCTTCACGAGGAACAAGTATAGCAAGATTAACGAGGTCCTAGTTCCCTGGTGAGATGGATCTCATGTGTGGAGGAAAACGCTTCAAATGAGGGATCTAGTGGAGCATCAGATTTGGTGGCAATTAAAAAGTGGCAATTCTATCTTTGGGTATGACAATTGGTCTGGACTTGGATCAATTTACCATGCTTTAGGTCCAGAACATTGGTGTGATGAAACCATAGTACATGTTGATGAGGTTGTGGAAAATGGGGCATAGAATGAAGTTCTGTTGAGGGAACTGCTGCCTGATGATCTAGCTGACCATATCCTGGAATCCATTGCACCACCTTCATGTCATAATGTGAAGGATAAGCCACGGTGGAAGTTGGAAACTAAGATCCATTTTTCAGTAAAGTCTGCATGGCAATATACAAGGAGAAGAAGGTAGGAAAGCAAGTTATAAAACTTAATTTGGGTAAATGGGTTGCCATTTAAAGTTTATTTCTTCATGTGGAGGCTGTGGAAAGATAAATTGCCTTTATATGATTTCTTCTTCACATTGGGATCATGCCATCCAAATGTTGGTGTTGCAGGAACCCTAAAGAGGAAACACTAACCCATGTATTTCTCATGTCTCTAGTGGCCAAATTTCTATGAAAATACTTTTGTGCACCTGCAGGAATCAGCATAGAAGGGAAGCAGCTAGTGCAAGTCATTAATGAGTGGCAGAGAAGACAAGTAAATACAAATTTGAAATCAGTGTATCATGCTATACCATGTGTGATTTTGTGGCATCTATGGAAGATGAGGAATTCAAGCATGCATGACAAGAATACGTCCATCAACAAGTTAGATCTTTCAAGTTTCTACCTCTATACATATGTTGTTAAAGGTGAGAAGACCAGTATTCTCAGGAGTACCTGCCAATTGGCCAGATTTGCATGACAAATTGATGCAAAATATCCCAAGATTGAGGTATACAAAGGTGCAATGGCAATTGCCTCCTATGGGGTGGATCAAGTGCAATACAGATGGTGCATGTAGAGGGAGAAATGGTCGAGCTTCATATGTATTTTGCATTAGGGATGGTATCGGTGATCTAATATATGCACAAGCAGATGAAATTGAAGATGCTACCAACAATGTGGCTGAAGCTCATGCAATTCATTAGGCTCTAAGGTACATAGATCAATCACATTTTCCTTTTTTGATTGAAATTGACTCCTTGTTGTTGAAAAGAGTACTGGAGGAAGTGTGGGAACCCCCTTGGAGTATTATTAATCAGGTTGAGGAGATTAAAACCCTAATGGCTAGGGGTGTGTTTCAAGTAGCACATGTGTTGAGGGAAGGCAATAAGTTAGCTAATAATTTAGCTAACTTGACATTAGAACAACATGCCATTATACAGGTGAATTCCTTTGTGGAGATGGACACACAAGGCAGAAGAATATTGAATAGTAATAAGCTACAATTACCCTACATTAGGTAAAAGAATATTTAGCCAGATTCTAGATGATGAAGATGAGAAGAGATGGAATGAAGATGATGTTGTGGATGGCAGTAGTATTGTGGAGGGTGATGAGGAACTTTGGGGGACCTGGGCAGGCCATTGGAGAAGGAGCACACGTTAAACTTCCTGCTCAAATCCTTATGGAGGAGAATAGGAAGACATTTATTACTAACTTTGTGTTCTTATTTGTAGGTACTTTGTTGACGAATGGAACCTACATACTGGCCAAATCTACAAGAGTGGTATTTGTATCTTTGGTACTCATTCCCTTGAGATGTAACCAATATATAGGCTAGTCTAATTATATGATCCAGGACATCAAGCAACCTTAGACAAGGCAGCCACACATGAAAGGAGGCACAAGCGTAGCCATGAAATGCCATGATGAGCTAAAGTTCACATCAGGTTTTCGACACTACTGCCTCATCGTTTTTGCACATGTACACAAGGATTGTTTGAAGATAAAGCATTACGCCAACATGGAGGCCCTGAACTGGACAATGATGTTTGATCTGTTTGCGCATGTTTTCATTAAGTCTGTTGGTAAGCCATGTATGGTTATCAGTTTAAGGCATCACAAGGAGATAATTGATCGATTGAAGATGATGGTCTCATGGGCAGGTTCATACGTAAAGCATGGATAAACTTGCAATTTGTGGTATACTCGTTGGAATAGCATTGTTGAGGTCCTTTCTAGGCTTTTTTCTATAGTGTTACCTTTTAAGCATGCCATAGTTCAATTTTTACTATCAAGGTTGAGTACATTACTCAACATTGGTAATATGTGTGATGTATACTCTACTTTTATACTCCTACGTTTCGTAAAACATTTTTGACACTTTGTTTTTGATTTTGGCACCCAGCTTAGAGGTATATTTGCTAAAAAAAAACCTAGAAAGCTCTAGCGACTGGCGAAAGGAGACGACTGGGCAGTCCTCTATCGCGAGCTCTTTCATGGCCACTCCGGTCGGTGGCCAATTCCATGGTTGGTCAGCCTTTTTCAACCTCCCCACAACCTATAAACGCTAATCTAAACCCTAATCTACCTCTTAATTACTCCAATATACTTAAACCTAGTTCATTAAATGTCCCTATGCAGTCTACGTTGAAGCAAAAGTTCATTGTCCCCATCAAGCCATTATCTTTTCTTCAAGGAGATCCATTTATTCAATGGAAAACATCTGAAGTTAAAAAAATAAATACAATTGAGAATTTGGATTTTGCCATCATTGGAAAATTTTCCTATGGATGGCCAGAAATTTAGGAATTGCGTAAGTTGATTCCTAGTCAATGTGGTATCTAAAGAGAGGTTCAAATTGGATTATTGCGCAACAGACATGTCTTGATTAGATTCTCACTTCTAGAGGACTATGTTAATGTGATGTCAAAGGATTCCTACTACATCAAAGCAAGAGATAGATATGTACCAAATGAGACCATTGAAGTATGATAAGTGGTTCAATCCTGATGAAGACACACCAATTGCAATTGCTTGTATTTCATTCCCAATACTGACACTTACATTCTTTGTGAAGGAGTCTTTGTTCTCACTAGCATCAGCTGTTGGTAAGCCCTTACACTTAGACTTAGCCACATAAAACAAAACTAGACCTAGTTGTACACGTGTTAAAGTTGAAGTAAATCTATTGGCAGACTTGCCTAAAAGAGTGTAATTGCAAATTGTTAATGAAGTTATTTGAGAGGTGAAGTCTAAGTGGATTATCATTCAATATGATTACATGCCCAAATATTGTAAGGTGTGCAAATTGCAAGGCCATAATAAAGTTGAATGTAGAGTTTTGCATCCTGAATTACTTCCCATGGTTGTCAAGGAGCAGGAAGTAGTTCATGAACAAAGGCAGGAAAAGAGAAAAAATCAAGATCCACCAATTAAGATTCTATCTTGTTGCAATGTGGTTGGGAACAATATTGGTATGTGGAACCAAGTTAGGGACAATCGTTCAAAAAAGATCAATGAAGCAAGTGGTAAGAGATAGCTGGAAAAGGGATTGTTAATAAGGTACACAAATCTAGTGGTCTAGTGCAAAATACCAACAAATATGCATTTTTAGAGGAAGGTGAAGTGGAAGAAGAGAATCAAAGGAAGAAGGAGGCAGTGTTGAATGAGGAGTTCAAGGAGAATGCCAAGGCAAACAAGAAAAGAAGTTTAAATCCTACACTTGCTGGGAAAGCTAGTCCAATGAAGAATGGAATTCAAAACGCGGCTAAGGAAAATCTCTAATCCTATTCTACCAAGGATTCGGGATGAAAATATAAAGGAATATACAATAAAATAGGTACATAGGAGATTTGGTACGAGGAAAGAAGTGCTGAAAGAGTTGAATGTGACTATGAACCAGTCATGTCAAGAGGTTCTATCTCAAACCCTAGATGTTTCTACAAAGAACAATGTCGTAAATAATGAAATAACATATGAAAGATCATTATGGAGTGATGAAGTGGAGATTATGCAGAATATAAATGATGGAAACAATGCTGGGAAGGATGCACAAAAAGGAAGAAAGGAGAACCAAACTGGTAACCTAATTCAGGATGCTACTGTAAACCCTAGTGGTTTTCAAACTAGAGTTGATGATAATTTGAGAAATACAATAAATTCAAGGGATCTGGGTGGTTTGAAATATGCACAACTTCATGCTGAAGAAGGTACAGATGGTGTACAACAACCACAGCCTATAGATCAAAGCAACTTCAATGGAATAGTAAACCCTAGCTTTCCTTCTAGGGTTAACTGTGTATCAGGGATTGATGTAGCACATGCAAGGGGTGTTGGGAAGGTTGTTACTGATCCAAGGAAGGTTATTAATGATATAGCATGTTCAGGCAACCAATTTGACTCAGGCAGGTCCCCGGGAACCAATGCAACAACAAAAATAGCTTTCAATGAAATAGTAAACCCTGGATTAGAAGTTGTTTGTGATTTACAAAGAAAAAGGAGTGAGCAGGTGGTTTCTAAGGGTGTTTCAGGTAATAGAACAAGCATGGGAAAGGAGAATGTGTGGTGCAACAAGGGAAATTGGTGTTGAAGGATGTAGCGGGGAATGCGCTACAAATTTCAAAACCTAGGTGTGATGATCCTTGCATTTTAGCTGGAAAAATATTAAGTGTTAGTAATGGTATTCTAGCTAAGGGCATCTTCATTAATCAGAAGGGTCAAAAGGTGCTGGGAACGGTTGCCAAGAATCATGAACCAAGCCTTTGGCAGTTCAAATTGTTAATGATGAGCAGAATGACCATGAAGATCTTGGGGAGGAATTAATGAGGAATCTGCAGCAGCTAACTTTCAACAAGTTTCTCAAGATGGAGATCTATCACCTAAAAGTGTTGATAAGAATAAACTAGGGGCTAAAGTAGCAAGGAAGCAGAAGGAGAAAACTGTACTTGTTAGGGTATAACTAAAGAGGAGTGGTCTTTCAATTTCCAAATAATGTCGATGGATAATGCTTTCATTTGGAATGGGAGGTCATTTAACACTCAAAAAGCATTTCAAAGGTTAATTAATCTTCATAGAAAGTACAAATTCTATTTGATTGGCTTAATGGAACCTTGGCAAGACATCAACAAACTTGAAGAGTATAGAAGGATAGTGGGTATTCATTATTCTACTGCCAACATGAATGGAAAGATATGGACTTTTGTTGATGAATATATTGATGTTGAAGTCCCTATTCACATGGAACAACAATTAACACTTAAGTTGTTCCATAGGATATTGGGAAAAGATTTGATAGTCATACTAGTTTATGCTAAGCATGATGGTGGGGAAAGAATTGAGTTATGGGATTCACTATATCATCTTGCCTCAGATATGGTGTTATCATGGCTTGTTGGAGGTGACTCTAATGTCATACTGGCTGAGGAGGAGAAGTATGGTGGACTTCCAGTTTATCTTAGTGAAGTAGAAGATTTTGCACACTGTATTGATACTTGTGCACTTAATGATCTTGGATTCAAAAGGAGCTTGTACACTTGGTGGAATGGAAGGTCATATGATGCTTGTATAATAAAAAGACTAGATAGGTATTTGGCCAACCATCAATTCAAGACTTGTTTCCAGCACTGGAGGTTGAGCATCTCATCAAGTGTGGGTCTGATCATGCTCCAATTGTATTGTCATGCAATGTTAACACTGTCCGGGTGAAGAAGCCATTCAAATTTTTGAATTTCTAGGTGAAAAATGACTCTTTTACGAAGTTAATAAAGGAGAACTGGAGGGAAGATGTAGTAGGCAATCCTTTCATCACATATCAACAAAAGCTCAAAAATGTGAACAAGGCATTGGCGGCATGGAGTAAGGAGACCTTTGGTGATACCTTCAAGCAAATTGCCTCACTTGAAGATGTCATCAAGGTTCATGAGGTGGAGTTTGAGCTCAATCCAACTGCTCAAAATAGGACAAAGCTTCACAAAGTCCATGCAGACCTAACTAGATACCTACACTTAGAGGAGGAGTTTTGGAGATAAAAAGCTGGAATGCAATGGTTCAAGGATGGAAACAAGAATACCAAGTTCTTTCATGCACATGTTAAGGGGGAGAGAAAGAGGTTACAAGTGTCTAGAATCCTTGACAACAATGGTAATTGGCTTGAGTCACAGGAGACATGGCTATGGAGGCAGCGAAGTTCTTCCAAGCTCAGTTCACTAAATAGAGGGTACCAACCAACTTTGACATTGTGAATCATATTCCTAGGATAGTTACCGAAGAGAAAAATTCAAGGTTATGAGCAGAACCTAAAAAGGAGGAGGTAAAGCAAGATGTTTTTTGTTTCAATGGTGCTAGTGCAAGTGGTCCTAATGGATTCACTAGACAATTTTATCATTCTTGCTAGGACATTATAGGGGATGATGTGTTGGACATGGTTAAAGCTTTCTTTTGTGGATCAGAACTGCCAAAGCTCATTACACACACAAATCTAGTGTTGCTGCCTAAGAAGAAAATGTGACTACATTCTCTGACATGAGGCCTATCAGCTTTAGACATTTTTCTAACAAGATAATACCGAGGGTGTTACATGAAAGCTTGGTGAATCTCCTACCTACACTTATCTCACCAAATCAGGCTGGATTTGTGAAAGGAAGGAATATAGTGGAGAATATCTTGATAACACAAGAAATTGTTACTAACATTAGGATGAGGGGCAAACCATCCAATATGGTGATCAAACTGGACATGTCAAAGGCATATGATAGCGTTTCTTGGTTGTTTTTGACAAAGGTATTGAGGCAGATGGGATTTGGAGAGGTATTCGTTGACATGGTGTTTAGATTGGTCTCCAACAATTGATACTCAATGTTGTTAAATGGACAGGCTAGTGGCTTCTTCAAATCAATAAGGAGGGTCAAGAAAGGTGATTCTTTATCTCCTACATTATTCATACTGGCAGCTAAGGTGTTAAGAACTCTAGATGCATTATTTGTCAATCCAGACTTCATTTGATTTGGAATGCCAAAGTGGAGTCATAACATCAATTATCTCTCATATGCTGATGAAACAATCATTTTTAGCTCATCTCACTATGGGGAAATTCAACTGATCATGAATTAATTATAGGAGTATGAGGTATCCTCTAGGCAAAAAGTTAACAGGGAGACGTCTTCATTCTATATGTATGAAAATATACCTGCTGAAGAAGCCAACACTATACATCTTATCACTCAATTTTAGAGGAATCAATTCCCCTTGACCTACTTGGGATGACCTATCTTCTATAGTAGGAGGCAGAAAGATTCTACAAAGACATCATCTTCAAGGTGCAACAGAGGCTTCAATCATGGAAGGGTAAGTTGTTGTCCATAGGGGGAAGGGCAGTGTTGATTGCACATGTACTTGAATGCATGTCAATCCATCTATTGTCTGGTGCGAATCCGCCGCCATATGTTATTGCTAAAATACATAGAATATTTGCTAGATTTTATTGCAATTCAGGTAATGGCAAAGCTAGGGAGTGGGATTCTTGGGATACATTATGTCTTCCTAAGGATGAAGGTGGCTTAGGTTATAGGTCTCTTTATGATGTATCTAAAGCATTGTACGCTAAGTTATGGTAAAAAATTTCATAACAAAGACGACATTGTGGTCTACTTTCGTAACGAATAAATATTGCAAGACGATCAATAAAGTACTAGTGCCTTGGAAATATGGCTTACATGTATGGAGAAAGATGATTGAAATGAGAGACTTGATTGAGCACTAAATATGGTGGCAAAAAAAAAGTGGCAGTGCTTCTTTTGGTATAACAACTGGATAGGTATTGGTTCACTTTACCATGCTTTTGTTCCTGATCATTGGTCTGATGAATCAATCACATGTTTATGAGGTTGTGGAAGATGGGCAGTGGAATGAAGGCATGTTGAGGGACATTTCTCCTGAGGAGTTAGCGGAGCACATATTGGAGAATATTGAACCCCCTCAATGTCATGACATTGAGGACAAACCTTGGTGGCAGCTTGAGTCAAAGGGGCACTTTTCATTGAAGTCTGCCTGGCAGTACATTAGGAAAAGAAGACAGGATAGCAAGCTATACAAGTTCATTTGGGTGAAGGGATTACCATTTAAGATCTCATTCTTCATGTGGATGTTATGAAAGGAAAATTTGCCACTTGATGAAACAATTAGAAGGATGGGACATATATTTCCATCTAGGTTATGTTGTACGAACCCTAAAGAGGAAACACTAGCACATGTTTTATTTAGATCTCCAGTGGCCAGGTTTATATGGAAATACTTCAGTGCACCTGTTGGGATCAATATTGAAGGAATGTTGCTGATTCAAGTGATCAATGAATGGTGGAGGAAGCAGTCAACACAAGCCTCAAAGCAGTATACAAGCAATGCTATCACTGATTGTTTGGCATTTGTGGAAAAAGAGTAACTCTGGCATGAATGGAAAGAATGTGTCTATTAACGGATTGATCTATCAGGTTTCTTTCTCTATTCATATGCTCTTGAAGGTAAAAAGGCCAACGTTCTCAAGTGTTACTACCAATTGGTCGGATTTACATGAGAAGTTGAAGGTTCATATACCTAGATTGAAATATACTAGGGTTTTGTGGCAACTACCTCCTACAAGTTGGATAAATTGCAATACTGATGGTGCTTGTAGAGGTAGCAATGGTAGAGCTTCATATGTCTTTTGCATTAGAGTTGGTATTGGAGACTTCTTATATGCCCAGGCAGAGGAGATCCAGGATGCCACCAATAACATAGCTGAAGCCAAGGCTATTCTTGAAGCAATCAAGTATATAACACATTCCCAGCTCCCTCCTTGCTTAATTGAAACTGATTCACTGTTGATGAAAAGAGTGTTGGATAAAGTATGGGAACCCCCTTGGAACATTATCACACAAGTGGAAGAGATCAGCAAGATTATGTCTTGTTGTGTGGTTGATTTAACACATGTGCTAAGGGAAAGGGAACAAGATAGCTGACCACCTTGCCAGCTTGACATTGGAGCAGAATGCAATTATCTAGGTTGCATCATTTGGTGCACTAGACACTCAAGGGAGAAAGGTAATAAATAATGATAAGCTCCAATTGTCATACATTAGGGTGAGGAAGGCTAAAACAACCATTCAATGATGAGGAAATTGAAGAATTGGTGGATTGGAGATGGTCCGGTGAATTAGTGTGGACGGTGATGATATTGAGGACACCCGAAGGAGTTGCTGGAAATGGGGATATACACATTGAACTTCCTACTCAAATCTGTATAGAGTAGAGTAGGGAGTTAGTTTTTACTAACATTGTATACTGTTTTGCAGGAACACAAGTAGGAGTTGGATTCTATGTGTTGGACAAACCTATTAGGGTAGTATTAGTAGCACTGATGCTCATTCCCTGTAAGAGTAACCAATGCATAGACCAGCTCAATTAAACTATGATTGAGATGAGGAAAAACCCTCCAATATGGCATTCAAGGTGGAGATCAAGTGTAGACACTAGCATGGAATATCATTTGGGCCTAGCAATATGGCATGGCCACTACTTCTTCATCTCTCTGGAGCTCATAGAAGTGAGCACTAGTACTACTCTTAGAAGCAGAATGGCCAAAATTACCAGTAGGAAGACAACACTGCCTAGTTTTTACAAAGTTGGAGCAGTGGATTTGGAATGTATTTGCGGGCTGTGGGGTTGCACTTTGGAGGACATGCCAATCACATACTAACTTATTTTATACATGAGGAAGGTACATGTGATTGGCTTTCATATATATATATATATATATATATATATATATATATATATATATATATATATATATATATATATATATATGAAGGGATCACTCAGTGATTTTTTTGAACAAAAACACAAGATCAATAAGAATGCCTTTCACTGGCCGGTGATGAGGACTCTAATTGCGCATGGTTTAGCTCATTATTTTGCTAGGCCATATATTTGTCTTGGTTTAGGCATCAAAAGGAACAATTTGGTCGAGTGGCTATGAAGTGGTTACATCCAGAATCACACGTGAAGATTCACTACTCTTGCAGCTCTTGGTGCACTCATTGGGACAACATTCATTATGCATTCATTTGGCTAGTTTTTATAGTTCACTTGCCCAAGTACGCCATACATAGTTCATTGTGTACTATCAAAGTTGAGTATATTGCTCAACTTTGATAATTGGTGTGATGTATTTTCATGTTCTATACTCCTACATTCCGTGAGACCTATTAACATTTTGTTTTTGGTTTTTCATATTAATAAAAATTTCCATCAAGCACCCAGCTTAATGGTATATTTGCTTTAAAAAAATACTTGACGTTCTTAAACTTTATAGAAAAAAGGAAAATGGTATTGATGGTTTTATACTTTTGACAATTTATTTTTAAGTTATACATGTATAAGTTATCCTATACTGTAGTAGTTGTTTGATTTTATAATGTCTTGAAACGGGGAAATTACGCTCCTTGTCACTTGGCCCAACAGTCCATCAAAAAATGACCCACATTTGAAGCCCTTACCTGATATAGCCCAGGTTGTATATAATCTGGAAAAAAATTTCACCGGTTAGCCCACCCTATTTTTTTCTTTTCTTCGTTCTTCTTCTTCTTCCTCTTTCACGACTTTGCACCCCGAAGTTTCTCTACCATTATATATATTCTTCAATTCTCCTTCCATATTCAAAGTTGACAATCACTATTAAGATGAGAAGAAAAAATACTACTTAAAAGAATTACTATTTTGGAGTCACCATTAAAGGTCATTCGATGCTTCAATTTCAAAATTGGACTTTTCGATTTTGTTAGTTGTTTGGATTGGGTGTTGGCCCAATTGATTGGGATCGTCAAGGGGAGTTCAAAACTCAAATTTGAAGTGATTTGGAGCAGATTTGAGGTAGATTTGAGTTGAATTTCAGAAGATGCCCAATGAAGAAGAAGAAGAACCAGTGAAGCTCCATTAATATGATTCATTTGTATAATAGTGTATAATATTGTATAAGTAACATATAATAGTGTATAAACATCTCTTATACATTATTTTATACAAGGCTGATACATTTCTTATTCCTCCTCCTCCTCTTCATTTTTATACACTTTTATACAACTATATATATAATATACCTCTTTGTATAAAAGTGTATAATATTGTATAAAAGTGTATAAGCATTTCTGACGAATTTTTTGTACGATTTTCACTTGCAATTTTTTATATTTGAATCCTGTAAATAATGTATCAGCCTTGTATAAGTGACTCTGTTTCTCTTTGCAAAGTATACTTGATGTAGTTATGCAGAATGCAGATCAGTAATGTGGATTTTCTCAATTGTATTTGATGTAGTTGTCTTGATTCGTTTTTGTTGTTTGAGCTGTTTTCTGACTTCTGACCATAATGTGTAATGTCATTTTATCTTATAGGTTAAAATCTGATGCGAGAAATCGCTCTCCGCAATAATCATTGCTATTCTATTCAGGAGTGCTTTGACACTGAATGAGCATATTGCTTCCATATGGATGAGCATCTAGACTTTAATGCAATGCTATTGGATTAATGCAGATCTTAGTATAAGTTGGACGACCTTATTTGGACAGGGTATCCCTTTTAAGTTTGGATCGTATTTCTAGCAGTGAAGGAAGACAGTGTTGAATTTTTTTTTTGCCTTGGAGAAAGAAAAGGCATATTAAGGATGAGGCAACGACCTTTATATCTTAGCTAAGAATGGAGATTTCAATAGGTGAAAAAGGTAAGCTGAGAAAGCTATCCGGATGTTCATAACCTCCATTAAATATTTTTGATCTGTGTATGGAAGGGTTTGTTGAATCCGCCCTTTTCCTCCCCACACACCCAGATTGTATCGTGCAGGATGCTTTGGAGTTCTGAAAAGTTTTATCGGAAGGCATCTCTAAGTGAGCTAAAAAATTTCAGATCTAAGTTTATTGATATTTGGCTATACATTTGCAAATTTGTAAGTGGGCTAAAATAATGCAAGGTCAACTTATGGAGTGCATTATTATGTAATTTTGTCTTGAAACAATCATTTGTATAAAATTTGGTATTGGTTTATGCAATGTTTGATTTGTATTTTGAATCATAATCATATAACTAATTCAAATATAGTCCAATACACTATCTAATATATTATACTACTAATAACATTAGATAATTTATCCATGTATAGCTTATAGATGCACAAAGCACATAGGGATAAAAGTAAACTTATTTTTCATTTAGAAGTCCATGAAGGTCAAACAGCCAAAAGTATAATTATAAACTCATTAATTTTTAATTTTATAGATAAAGAATATTAACAATGTCTTCCATATCTAATTTTAGTGCAACAACCCAGATATCCAACAAAAAATAACCTTTGTATTACCAATCAATGTATTATTAATCTCTGTGTTATAATTCATACATACCTTGTCTTTAAATCAAATGACCCCTTAGTGGTATAAAATAATACATCAATTTACTCCATTAAATTATATCATAATTAATTATACAAGACTCAAAATACAAACCAAATATTACATAAAGCAATACTAAATTTCATACCATGATTATTTCTTCGCATGTTAGAATTCAAGTATTACTAGCATGATTTCCTAATCTCTAGTGAATCAACAGGATTAAATGTTTGCAGTATTAAAAATTCACATTGGCACGCACCTGAAATTTGATTCCCCAATTTTATTTGATAATAAAATCAACAAAAAAGGGATTGTGCTTAGGATTTACTAGACCAGCTTCAAAGATATAATATCTCAGCAAATCTGAAGACCAAAAGCCAATTTAATTTACGAGCAGATTAACACCTCCCTTCCCATCAAATCGAACAAAGGGGGCTGCCTGAATTTCTACTCATGATCAGATTCAAAATATATAGAATAAACACATCAAAATCTCTTCAATTGCTTTAAGGAGTTTCAACTATACAATGTAATTTTTGGACAAACAAGATTCCAATGATATCACCCCTGCTTATAATATCACATATTCAAAGCACTAAAGAAAACAACTACTCAATCCTATAAAATTTTAATAGGAAAACAATATGTTCTATTATTTAAGATTGAGAAAAAATGGAAGGAAAAAAAAAAACGGGACAAATTTTAGAAGGGCTCAGAGGTTTGCTTTATGTGTTCAAAGAAGAAAACTTTTTTAAGGTTCTTCTCATACAAGAGGTGTCAGAAATTATAGAAGCACCATCATCTTTGCCCCTTCAGTCAACAAAAAACTTAATCAAACACCAGAAAAGAACAAAGCTATAAACTTTTAAACCATAGCATCTCAAAATCAATCAAATATTAGAAGAAAACTAATGAATTTCTATTTCAAAATACAGGGAAATTTCGTAGGTTGAGGGGGGAGGGATTGAATAGAGAAGGAAAAGAGTGTGGTTGCTAAATAGCTGTGCGTAATATTGCTGCAAACTAGGGTTTGGCACTTCTTCAATCTCCACTATTGACACTGTACTTATAGATTTTGGATGGGCTTGATGATTTCGAAACGTTAGCCCAAGACCACCCAAAAGCCCAGTATCTAACTACAGTGTAAAAATTGAGGAAACTACTAGAATAGTCATAAATAGAGAATATCTACCAATAATTAATCATACCAAAAATAGCCATACAAAAGTTAGCAATGATATACAATATTCAAAAATATAGGCCAAATTTTTTTTTTCACTGGATATGTTTGGAATTCGTTGAAAACACATATATACGCCAATTTACAAAATTTGAGAGGGATTGGATGTGATTTGGATTAGTTTGGAATTAAAATTTAAAAACATAGGCAAAAAAAAATTCAATGGATATAGTTGGAATTTATTGAAAACACATATATGAGTAAATATACAAATTTTAAGGAAGATTGGGGGTGATTTGAACTAGCTTTGAGAATAAATTCATGGTTGAAATCGAGTTTAAAAATTTCTCTACAACTAATAAATGATAAAAAATGCATGATTTTGGGTATAGCTTCATATCATTTTGTATGTGAGTTACGGGATATTACATGTTTATAAACATAAAATATGCTCATTACATGTTTATTAAGTGTAGGAATGAGTTTGGATGGAAGTTGACGAAAATCGGATGATTTGATACAAAAAGAAGTTGAGATGAAAGAGCTGGGAGGGTGTCACAATTGGTGCATTGGATGAAGGTAGGCGCAAAATAGCCTAGGAAATGAACAAAAAAATAGTGAAGTATGAAGGTTGGCACTGGACCTCGCACGTGAAAGAACAAAGAAGAGAAAAAAATAGCTGGGAGCGTGCCTAGGGGTCGCGCGTTGCACCAACCCTAGCACGCGACTCAATTTTTCCTTTTCGAATTAGGAGAGATCAAGGACGCCCCACATCTACCCTAATTGTTATAAATACATCATAAAACCTCCTTTTGAAGAGAAATACACTACTTTAGACTTAGACAATACCTAAGAAGGGGAGAACAAGATAGGAGCAGGGAGGAAGATTCAACCACGAGTTTTTACTTTCTTCTTCCTATTTTTCATTGTTGGTTATGATTTTTACTATTGTAATTTTACATGCTATTATGAATAGATAAATTTATTATCTAGAGTTTTGATGGAACCTTTTGGAGGATGAATTCCCATTATATTTCATTATAATTTTGTCGTCGAATATCCTACTTGTTAAACTACGTGCTTATATTAGTTATTTGAAGAGCTCTCAATTGACTGTACCTATTTATTATGTATTGCTTGAGAGAGAGCGCATATTTAGGTTGTTGTCGAACAACGTCACTCCCCAGATATATGAGAGATCAATACGGCAGGTTTAAAAGCTGGATCAGAGATAACGAAGCTTTGACGCGATCATAGTGAGCGGTGAAAAAGTGCGAGCTAGCGTAATTCTAGAGAATATGACTAGTACATTATCGTAGTTGCTCGAGAGATAATTACGATAAGTCGAGTGCTCATGATCAGTGGAGAATACTTACGCAAATTTATAGGAGACGCAGCGTGAAGGATTCCGACATTTGGGAAAATCATAACTCTAGACATCCTTAATCTTATCTCTAACCCTTTGTATCCCTAGTTGTTAATCTACTACATCAGTTGTTAGTTATTTGGTTAGACCTAAGAATCTTGATATTTATAGTTTGGAAATTGTTTGAGCTTGTCTTCTTAGTGATACTTAACAATTACAGCAAAACCTTAGTTCTCTATGGAATTCGACTCCGGACTCTTAGACCGGATTATATTTGCAGTGACCGCTTATCCTTTTTAGGACAAGAGTTGGGCGTGATCAAATTTTGGCAGCAATTGCCGGGGAACTAACGGTGTATTTATAGCTGTAAATATCGCTTGGTGTCAAGTTTGAACTTTTATTTTGTTTTGTTTTTATTTTGTTTTTATTTTTTATTTGAGAGACATGGCATCTTGGAATTGTGGGAGTTTTGATGTTAGTAATACTACTTTTGATCTTCCTCATAGTAAGGCCCCGTAAAATTTCACCTAGAACCCAGGTTTAGTGGTGCCGAGGAATGGAATTTTTTGGTTGTACAGTACATCGGTGAGTTAGAAGAAAAGTTTTGCAGAACATGGCATTTCGCGGTCAACTATGCGACTGCAGAACCATTTCGTGGACTGCAAATCGGCCGCAAAATGCAACCGAACCTAAGCCAAAATTTGAAGGACATTTTGCGATCAAATATGCGGTCGCATAATCATTTAGCGGGCCACACATCCATTGTAGAACCAGCATGAAGATTTTCGGAGGAAGATTTTGCAGCGCGTTATGCGATCGCATAACCGTCCTGCGGGCCGCATAACAGCCACAGACTTGACCAGGCCTACACAGTTTTGGGACCATTTTTGCGGTCCCCTTTGTGGACGGCATATTCGTTATGCGGTCCGATTTGCGACCGCAAACCCGGTTCTGTAAACTTAAATAGATTTAAAGGATCATTTTTGAAGGGGAATTCTGATATTTTAAGAGAGAGGGGGGAGGAACTAGAGAGAGAAGGAGGAGCTCCAACACCTCACACTTCAATTCATTGCTCAATCCTTAGAGAATTCACTAAGAAAGCTTACAAAATTGTCTACTAAAGAGGTAAGGTTCTAGCCCTAGCCTTCAATTTTGAAATTTGGTTTGGGAATAGGTAATGGGGAAAAATAATTTTGAGGATAAGAGTTGGTTAATGATGCATGCATGTGCCAATGAAGGTAGTACGGAGGTTGTGGAGTATATATGGGTGACCTATTGAAGTGGGGATTGCTTGTGGGGTAAAGGAACATCACCATAGGACCTTATAGTCGAGTATGCCCACCTAGTATTTGATAAAATGCTTAAATGAGCTGAACCCATGAATATCTTCCTAATTATGGTTCAATTTTGTTATGTCTCTAAATAAATTGAAGTTGCTGGGATTTCCAGAAGATTGTAGTAATTTAAGGAAAGCTCAAGGCGAGGTATGTTGGCTGAACTTCTCTCGTAGAATCGAATTCCATGATGTTATGGTAAGTTACAATTATGATTGGGTGAAGTTCCTCTTTCCCATATCCTGAGTCCTTCCTAGAAAATTCGATTATTTTAATGAAGTGTTGTGTTGAAAGATGTATATACTCAAAATGTGTGAAGGAAGCTCAACGTGCTTAAGACTTATATTACTCATATACATATTTAAAGTCTTAATTTCAAATGCTTTTATTGTTGATAACCTATGATGATGCTTGAAAGTGAAGGAAGTGGTTATGAAATATAAAATGTGGCCATCGTGCAAAGATGAAATTACACTTGTGGACAAGAGTGACAATGAAACGAAAGTAATGCATGAAAGACTATGAAATGAGATTTAACTTCTTAATATAATAACTGTTTTGGGAGCATTGTTTAGTCACCAAGGAAGGGTAGGTTGAAATAACCTAACCCCGAAACTACACGTGCTGGTGTAGGATTGATTGAGGGGTAAATCGCCGTATTGATGTGTTGAGATTATTCCCCTTGAATGGGATGAGATTGGTGTGTTGAGATTATTCCCCTTATTTGGGATGAGGTAATTGCTAGCTAAAAGTGATGTCGGCCCACACGACATTGTGGTGAGACGTTTTAGCCGATCAGGCTGAGATCGGACTCCATGTCACGCATATGGTAGCGTTGTGATTGGATGTCTTTGGGTAAGATGTCTTAGCCGATCGGGCCGTGATCGGATGAATTTATCTTTCTTTTATCTTGACACTGTTATATTGTTTAAGGCTCTCATTGATTCCATGTTCTTTCCCATTGTATTGTTACTCGTTCTATTGAGAGGGTGTTTAGTCTTACATACTAATGCTATTCCATATATACTAACGACTCTTTTCCTGGGGGCGCTGGATCTTTAATGGATGCAGGTGGTTCCACAGCAGGCGGCATCGATCAGTGATAGTGAAACACCCTCTCCTCAGCTGACTTGGTTAGCCCCACTTCATTTTGGGGTCTTGTATTTTTTGTTCCTTCTGTATTGTATTTTGAGGTATAGATGGGGCCTTGTTACCGGCACCATCATATTACTCTCTTGTATCCATTAGAGGCTCTGTAGATACAGTGTGGGCCGTATCTTGAGATGTTGTATATGTATCACATGCTTCCACTCCTAAACTATGAATGTGTAATGTATGTTGGGAATTTCAAATGAAGTCTCTAATAGTAATGAAATTGGTGTTGTTTATGAAATCCTCTCATTGTTCAACGAATGGTGTGCATCTTCTCTTTATTTATGGGCAAGGTTGGGTAGAAGGCATCACGTAGGCTTGCTTGACTGGGTTATCTTGGTTGAGCGCCAGTTGCGCTCTCCATGGCCGGGGCGTGACAAGATTGGTATTAGAGCCTAAGGTTTTGAAGTGTCCTATGATGTCTCAGAGCCGTGTCTAGTGGAGTACTTCTTATCTATGTGTTGTCGATCACATCTATAATTAGGAGGCTACTTGGGCATTTAGGAATAACACTCTTCTTTGATGTTCTAGATCGTGCGATAGAGCTGATTATAAGACTGTTCCTCCTTTAACTCATGCATTGCTCTAATTTTCAGTACATAGCGCCTAGGAAGAAAGCAAGAATTGGCCAAAGAGCCAATGCCACCCTAGGAGTGGAAGCTGATTCTATCTCTGATGATGCGGGTGAGCACCCGTGGGGTGAGGGTATTCCCCTAACTACTACACCGCCCGATTCTACTACTCCTACTCAGACTGCACCAATTCCTACACCTACTGAGGGTGCAATGATTCCTCCAACTGATACTCCATTCCCACCTCCAGCCTTAGTTCCCGGTCCCGGTTTTTCTGATGGGGACCTTAGGGGAGCCGTTCAGATGATAGCTCAGATAGTGGCTTCCCAGGCCCAGAGATCGAATGTTGCACCTACTTCTTCTAGCCAGCAAAGGGATTCTGCTAGTTCTAGGGTGAACAGGTTTCTTCAGTTGGATCCTCCAGTGTTCACAGGTACTAATCCCGAGGAGGACCACTAGGACTTCATTGATCAAATGCACAAGACTCTCCGAGTTACGTGCTAATGAGACGGAAGCAATTGAGTTGGCTTCCTACAGCCTGAAAGAGGTGGCATATTCTTGGTTTGAGTTGTGGGAGGAGTTCCGTGAGTAGGGGAGCCCTCCAGCAAGGTGGAATGAGTTTGACGATGCTTTCGTTGATTATTTCTTGCCTACCGAGACTAAGGCAGCCCGTGCTGCTAAGTTTCAGAGCCTAACACAAGGTAGCATGAGTGTGTGGGAGTACCATATGAGATTCCGCGCTTGTCCAAGTATGATATTTACATTTTGCCCATTATGAAGGCTAAAGTGCGCTGATTTGTGCAGGCCCTCAGCCCCTTGGTTATAAATAAGGTCGCTATGGCTACCTTGAGTTCTGATATGAACTATGGGAAGATGGTGGCGTTCCCTAAAGTAACAGGGACCCGCAAATTGAAGAATAAAATAGAGCGAGAGGGTAGCAATAAGGCCCGATCCGCGGGCAACTTTGGTGGTTCTTCTGGTGGTGGTGGTGGTAGGTCAGCATTTAGGGGAGGGTCATCAGAGCCACCCCAGTCCTTTGCTCAATATTCAGTCAGTGCACAACCATCAGGGCCCGGTCAGCAGTAGTGGAGTCATTTCAGGCCCGGTTAGGGCAACATGGGATCCTACCAGCATGGTCGGCCTGGTGGAAGATTCCAATAGTAGCGGAGGCCACCATGCCCTAGGTGTGGGAAGATACACTTAGGGGTGTGCTACATGGACCTACCCATATGCTACGAGTGCGGTATGAGGGGACATATTCAGAGGAATTGACGTTCGTCCCGCCAGAGTGTGGGAAAAGGTACGGCACATCCAGCTAGTTCTATTGTTACTACGTCCGCAGCACCTCCTCCAGCTCGAGGCACTCCAGCACACGCAGGGTGTGGTGTAGCTATGAGTTACACAAAGACTACGATATCGATATTCTATATCATCCGGGGAAGGCTAATGTTGTGGCAGATGCTCTCAGCCGGAAATCTATGGGTAGTTTGGCTCACTTGGAGGCATATCAAAGGCTGTTAGCCAAAGAGGTTCATCAGTTGGCTAGTCGGGGAGTTCGTCTTGCAAACTCTATTGAAGGAGGGGTGATTGTGCAAAATAGTGTTGAATCATCGCTTGTTGTGCAAGTCAAGGAGAAGCAATATGACGATCCATTATTGGTACAGTTGAAGGAGGGGATTCATAAACATAAGACCATCGCTTTTTCTCTTGGCATGGATGATGGTACATAAGGAACCAAGGGCTATTATGTGTTCCGAATATAGATGGTCTCCGGGAAACAATCATGACCGAGGCTTACAATTCCAAGTATTCAGTACACCCAGGCTCTACAAAGATGTACCATGATATTAAGGAGGTCTACTGGTGGAATGACATGAAGAGGAATGTAGCGGACTTTGTGGCAAGACGTCCAAATTATCAGCAAGTGAAGGCCGAACACCAAAGGTCTAGTGGGCTGGCATAGAACATAGAAATTTCCAATATGGAAGTGGGAGATGATCAATATGGAGTTTTTGGTAGGACTACCTCGAACTCCTCGTAAATTCGACTTGATATGGGTGGTTGTGGATCGACTCACAAAATCAGCACACTTCTTACCTATTAAGGCTATGCTCAGTTGTATATCAAGGAAATAGTCAGGTTGCAAGGCACTCCGGTTTCTACTATCTCAAATCGAGGGGCACAATTCATAGCTAATATTTGGAAGAAATTTCAGGAAGGGTTGGGTACTCAGGTGAATCTTAGTACAGCTTTCCACCTACAAACAACCTGACGGGTATGTAGAGCGGACTATTCAGACGCTTGAGGATATATTGCGCGCTTGTATTCTTGACTTCAAGGGTAGCTGGTATGATCATTTTCCACTCATAGAATTTGCCTACAATAACAGTTATCACGCTAGCATTCAGATGGTACCGTTCGAGGCTCTATGTGGTATGAGATGTAGATCTCCCATTGGGTGGTTTGAGATTGGGGAAGCAGAGTTGATAGGACTAGACCTCATGCATCAAGCTATGGAGAAGGCTAAGATCATTAAGGAACAGATTAAAACTACTCAGAGTCATCGGAAGTCCTATTCAGATATGCGTCACAGGGATTTGGAGTTCATAGAGGATGATTGGGTATTCTTGAAGGTTTCCCCCATGAAGGGTGTAACGCGATTCGGGAAGAAAGAAAAATTGAGTCCGAGGTATGTCGGACCATAAAGAATCATTCACAAGATTTGTCGGGTGGCTTACAGGCTTGAGCTACCACTAGAGATCGTTAGTGCACCCGGCATTTCATGTGTCTATTTTGAAGAAGGTAGTTGGAGACCCGACACTCATTGTTCCGGTTGATACTATTGAGGTTAGTGAAGAATTGACTTATGAAGAGATTCCAGTTGCCATTCTTGATAAGCAAATCCGGAAGCTGAGAAATAAAGATACTGGCTCCATGAATTGCTATGGCGAAACCAACAGGTTGAAGAGGCCACCGGGGAGGCCGAGGAAGAGATGAAGAAGAAGTACCCTCATTTGTTTGAATAATTATGTAATGTTTTCTATGAAATTGCTTTCTATGAATTATGTTTCCCTTGTACAGTTTATGTTAAGGATGTTCCTTTTGGTAATATAAGATTTATGACGTCATGGTCGATGTTGTTTTCGTGTTGTCTTACATCGTTGTGTTGTGGTTATGTTGTTAGGACTGGTTTCTGGGATTCTCTGACAGGTGGATAGGCCCATTTATATGGGAAACTCTACCGAAATTTGTAAAAATTTGGGGAGTTAGTCCAATTTGGAACTGCTAGTGTATGAATTAAGAGCTGAGTTCGCTTTGGATGCCGATGGTGGATTTTGACCCTTATTCGAGGACGAATGATCCTGAGCGGGGAAGGATGTATGGCCCCGTAAAATTTCACCTTGAACCTAGGGTTTCATGGCTCCAAGATGCGGACTTTTTGGGTTGTACAGTACGTCGGGGAGTTGGATGAAAATATTTTCAAAACATGGCATTTCTGCGGTCAACTATGTGACGTAGAACCCCTTCGCGGACCGCAGATCAGCCGCAGAATGCTATAGAACCTAAGCCAAATTTTTGAAGGACATTTTGCAGTCAATTATGGGGCCGCATAATCATTAAGCGAGCCGCACATCCGTCGCAGAACCAGCATAAAGATTTTCGGAGGGAGATTTTGCGTGCATTATGTTACCTCATAACTATTCTACGGGCCGCATAATAGCCGTAGACCTTGTCGGGCTCTGTTTTCTCGCGAAAGCGGGCTTCGACATATGACAACTCTTTTAAATGGGTATTAAAAGAGAAGAGTCGCCACCTAACGATTTTTAAGGTGCATTAGGTCACCTATTTGCGAATAACTCTGTTTGACTAGTCAACGCCGCCAAAGATCGGGTAAGGGCTCAAATTACTTCAAAGAGAAGGTGTTAGGCACTCTTCGAGGTCCACAACTGTGGGTCTCAGCCGAACTTTAAACTATATGGATTATGTAAGTAGGCTAGGTGATCAGATAAATAAAGAGAGATTAGAAGTCGAAGAGTCTTATTATAACATATGGATCGGCACAAATCTTAAAATAACTACAATGATACAACTGCATTGATCTATTTTAAATGACTAAGTGTAGATATCAAGTATATAAAGGAAAAAGGGGGGGTCCTAAGTCTTTTAGCCTAAATGATTACCCCGTGCAACATATATAATACTTCGCAACTTTCTTTAGATAGGAGTTTCTCATATTATTCAGCGGGCACAGACTATCATCTCCTGCTACCCGATTACTATGTTGAAGTTGTTTACCTAAAAGCGTTCTAATTCAATTCTAAGTCGTACACTATGCATGCGCTACCCGTCCCATGTCTATGGTCTAGGAGGCTTTGGGCCTACTATTTGGGTGGTTCTAGACTTTACTTAGGTTGCTCAAAAATGATAAAACTAGGCGACATTCAAAACAGATAGGACTTCATGTAAAGACAATTAAAGGCCCAAGTTAGCCTCCACACATAACAACAAAGGCACACAAACAGATTTCAGGTTATGCAGTAGACAAATTCAGAATTAAGATGTATTTAGTCATTAAGTCCTATAGGCATGGCTTCTAGGCGATTCTGATTTTCAGCGTTGTACAGGCAGCATTGCAGCTTTAACAGATTTGTATACTAAAGGAGTTACAGGTCTTGTAGACGTAATCTCTTCTTGTTCGCATGCGGAGGCAGTAAGACTAATTGAAAACACAGAGTTTGCAACATTGATTTTATAAACATGCTGTCTAAGATGAGAACAATATCCTATAGGAAGGATTTCTAACGGTTGACAATTTGAAACTAGTTTTAAAACATTTTATCCCTGTAGGCATATTTTCTAGGCGGGTGACAGTATCCTATAGACAGAATTTCTAATAATGAAGCAGTACAGAAACGGCACGAAGCAGTTGATTAATTAAGATCCTACGGTCATGGTGTCTAAATGGGCAGTACACTAAAGTAATAAAAGCATTTGACTAACTGATTATTTTAAATTCTTAGGCATGGTATCTAGTTGAGCAAAACATATGTATCACATCATATAGGCATGTTGTCTAAGCGTACATGTCACGACCCAAACCGATGGGCCGCGACGGGTACCCGGCACCTTACTCAACCGAGTACCAACATAGCGTATCCTTTAATGTCATACTATCATAGATAACTGAGCCGGAAGGCTGTCGTGAGATAAGTAGAATACAACATGTGATACCAACTTATACATAAGACATACGGGCCTATAAGACCAAAATAACCACTCGTATACTGAACATAGGCCGACAAGGCCATAAAATCTTTTACGTACGTGACATCTGTCTATAAGCCTCTAAGAATACATAATTTTTATAAAGGTCGGGACAAAGTCCCGCCATACCAAACAATACATGTATAAATCATACTAACCAAACAAGCAACTCCGAAGTAAATGGAGCGCACCAACATCTTCCGCTGAGCTAATAGCATACTTGGAGGGCTCTCGACCTGTCTATCAGGACCTGCGGGCATGAAACGCAGTGTCCCCAAACAAAAGGGACGTCAGTACGAATAATGTACCGAGTATGTAAGGCACATAAATAAGTACATAACGAACATGGAAGAAATATAGAGTAAATGACTCGACCTGTAAGTCTGGATAACTCTGCAAATCATGAAATAACTATAGTGTCATGCATATGCGTATGAATGTCATGTCGTGCATAGGTACATGTTTCATAACATCATCAGGCCTCTGAGGACATCCCATTATATCATCTCGGCCACTGTGGGCAAAATCATCAACGTATACTAGCTGATCAGGTGGTGGTGCATATATAACGCCATAACCTTTCCCATATCCCATATATATACAGATATATATATGCGTATATAACGCCATCCGGTCATGGGTCAATGTGCATGTATAAATGCATGAAATGCATATGAAATACGTTAATAAAATCTCTCGGTATATCATAAGACCATTATGCCTCTAATTTACATCATGAAATAAACTTTACAAACTTATGTATTTTTGAGATCCATGAACAGATGATAGAATAATATGACACATGGGAGAATAAGAATATACACATCTCTAGCATTTCTACGAATAGAGTAATTTATGAAAGTTGTGCATTTGCTCGTTTCGCTTGTGTCGTACAGATCATGCCAAAAAGAAAGAAGGGATAGCCTTAACATACCTGAGCCGATCCTCTAGACAATCCTTCTAACACTTTTTCTTTCTGAAGTTTCGATGTAAAGATTCACGCCAATTGCGACGAAGCACGTAACAACGAGATCGAAATAGGGAATAGTCCGTATGAAATACCCGAAGCAATAACGTTGCTATTTGGAAAATGATCGTTGTTGCAACTCTTTCCTTAAGAGATAAGAAATAACCTTAGAAACAATGTTACTTTTACTGAAATAACAATAGAATGAAAATAAGGAATCTTGGTTGGAATTCTTAGAAGGAACGTTACTATCTTCCTTTCTCAAGAGACTTGATGATAATTTTTAATTAGGAAAGTTATCCTTACTCATTTGGTGGCCTTACCTAATTAATGCTTGGTGTTACATTTCTTTCAAAGTGTGACACCTTGCATCATTTATTACATAGTCACTAAATTGATAGGGATGCTTGCCACGTTGGGGGAGGGGTTAAATCTTATCCCACTTTTTAATTAATTACCCAATAATTAACCAATTACCCACATAATTTAAGAATTATCTCAAATTACTTAAAATACTACTCACTTTAAATACACTTTATGTACCCTACTATCATGGTCATGGAGTACCTTGTGTGGCATTAGTCTATAATAACCGGGTATTTTGGCTCGGACCGTATTATATCCCAAATCGACAATCTTTGACGAAACTCATTTTCTTCTATTTGCTTACCTTCTCTCCTTCACGAATTTACTCATCATGTGTTTGAAATAGCATAATTCTTATAATCTCAAGAAAATCTCATCCCCAAGTCTACGTCAATTAACTGAAGACGAAACTTTAACATACGAAAATGCGGGATGTAACTATATAGTAATAACATAGAATCGAGTATGGCAAATGCTTAGGCTAACGTGTTTGAGCAGTGTACAAATGAAGTATGCATGATTCCTATAGGCATGCTTTCTACACTTAAAACTAAATGGCATATAAGGCATGTTGAACAAATAGCAAATAGACCACATAGATCCTATAGGCATGTTTTCTACCCATTCATGCAAGTATTAGAATCCCCTTATTCATTAAGACCTCGGCTGCTGTTTACAAATTATTACAGACCTAGCTAGAATAATAAAAAAAAAACTTAATAGGGCTATCGCAGGCCCAAATAAAACATTTAAAGGCCCAATACAAGTACAAAGTAACCCAGCAGTGCCCTTCGGGCCTTCACCAGCCATACTCTTGCATATCTATGAGGCTTGATATCCAGCCTTGCAAGCCTGCCTGATCAATGCTCAGATCCAATAATACACACAGCCTAATAAGCCAGGCCCCAAGCATGAAAATAATTGCCTCGCTTACCCATTAGCGAATAACAGGAACATGGGTATATAAGAAGCGTCATTCAAATAACTCAGGGGTTCAGGAAAGGACACATGGGTTCCCATTATTACAATCATCAGCAGAAAGGTTTTCTAAGTGTCACCTTAGAGGTGACAACTAACATGTAAGAGGACACACATGTACAAAGACATTACAATGAGCACATATGTGAGGCAAACAAGTTCAAAGCACGGATTTCTCAGGATGCACCAGAGTAGTTATAGGGAACATAAATCCACAAAGCAAGAAGCTGAACATAGAATGATAATGACATACTTGAGAGACTCCCCCTTTGGTGCAGATACCACTACAGTCCTCATAAAGGTTCAAGGCAAGGCATAACTAAGAGTTGTAAACCAATTCAGGACAGGTAGAGGTGTCACTAAAAAAACCAAGTGCAGAAGCTCAGAGTCAACATTATTATAGGCTTAACACCACAACTTGTCAGCAAACAAGTGTTTAATGCAAATTGCTAACATATAGCAAGTTCGGTATTGCACATCAGATATTCCTAGGCATTAAACTTGAGCAATCCTAGCATTAGCAGATATGAATGCACATGATGAGATAGTAGTAAAGCAAGCAACTATAATGAGGAGTAGCATGCTTTGACTGAAGGGCTTAGAATATAGACATGATCAAGTAGTAAGTTATGCTTAAATGACTTAGTATAGAGAAGTACAATCGAGCAAATTCTGGGCATGAGTAAGTACCCCCAAAGTTTTAACACAACAGTTCAGAACAAACATGAATATGAGCAAGCAACATACAAAGGAAACACATGTATGCATAAACATAGTAAACTAAGTAGGTTCAAGATGGTCGAAATATGTATACGGTAGGAAGATATCCAAGTGCGGGATTTAAGTAAATTTAGATGCTAAAGAATACAGGACTATAGGCTAGCTCTAGAATAGATAGGGCTGCAAACAAAGGCAACAACATATTGTAATCACATAGGTTCAGAAAATTCGAACAAGCAAAGTATTCAGATCATGACCATGACTAAGAATGGAATTGCAAGAGTCAAAGTACTTACTAGTTAGAAAATTCAACAAACAAAATGAGAGAGAAAGGCTAAGTGTCAGAAACAGCTCGAATATCACCAGCAAAGAGAACAACCAAAAGACCCAAATCCTAGTGTGTTAGAGTTCACAGGAGCCTCAAATGGACCCCGAGCAGTGCTCACGCTAGGGAGGTTGTTAGAGATGATTCTGACGGCCTTGGCTTTCAGCCGGCCAAGAGTAATAGATTAAGAATATTATCGAGTGAGTGAGAGTATGAGAGAATAACAGTAGTTCTTAAGTGATTAGAGTTCGTCCAAAAGGGAAACTAGGGAGGGGTTTATATAACATCAAAATTAAGTACCCAACAAGGAAAGACAGTCGATTAAAGACAAATAAGGAAAATATAGCATGCAAAATCAATTAGAATCAATTTAGGGGAGAAATCCGGTAAACCCTAGTTTAGACGAAGAAATAGCAAAAAAAATCTTACTGAATCGGACCCATAGGGCCTAATAGTGGGTGTATCAAGTCAAGAACATGGTACTAATACAGAATCGGAGCCAAACAAATGCATATTGATAAGATCCCATAAATAACTCAGTATCGAGTAATGTCAAGTAAACGGGAAACAACGCTTGTGAGTATAGAAAAAGGAAAGGAAATATGGAAGATCTCCATATACTCTTGGGTATAGGCTAGGATTTGGGGTGAGGCGGCTAGGGTTTCTTCAAGGAAGAAGAAGAGGATAAAGGTGGGCGTCCGGTTAAAGAAATGGGTTAGGGTTTGGGGTTGTGAGGTTATAAGGACAAAAGGGAAAGGTGTTGTGAGTCGTTGATTGCTTTTGATCAACGGCTGAGATTTAAATGAGCTCGGTCGGGTGTAACGGGTCTTGGACGGGGGCAAACCTATTGGGTCATTTGGTGTTGGGATTCTAGGGGTTGATCATGAATGGGCTAGCTTGTTTGGACCTTAATTGGTCCAAAATTACCCCTAATTGGGGCTATAATTAGATACACAAAAATTGTTAAAAAAATAATTTATAAAAATAACAAATAGATAATAAAATATTACATGTGCAATAAAATGATTGAGAATAATGACTTAACATTTAGAAAAATATAAAAATGCCATTTGGGTGCAAATAATGTACTAAGATGTAATTAGGCACAACATATAAGCTATTATTGCAAAATTGGGTAAATAGCTTAAAAATATAAATATACTTATATTAAATAAAGTAAATATTCTAAAACATATATGTTGATTCAAATAATAACTTTGGATAATTAAATCATCACAAAAATAATTTAAGGGGTAATTCATAAATATTCAAGTAATTTAAATGCAAGAAAATTAATTTTAAAGCTCTAAAATATTATGGAAAATTATAAAAAATACTTGTATAAATCTTGTAAATTAAGTAGTGATGCAAAATGACATTTTGAAAGTATATACACTATTTGAAAAAATATGAGGGCAAAATTGGGTATTAACAAACCTGACCAGGCATGCCCAGTTTTGGGACAATTTTGCGGTCCCCTTTGCGGATCGCATATTCGTATTACGGTCCGGTCTGCGACCGCGAACCCAGCTTCATAATCTTAAGTTTGGAAAAATTTCACCTGACCCTCTTTTGATAAATAGACATAAGGGACCGTTTTTGAAGGGGAATTCGGATAGTTTAAGAGAGAGGGGAGGAACTAGAGAGAGAAGGAGGAGCTCCAACACCTTCCACTTCAATTCCTCACTCAAGCCTTAGAGAATTCACTAAGAAAGCTTGAAAAAAAATTCTACTAAAGAGGTAAGGTTCTAGCCCTAGCCTTCAATTTCGAAATTTGGTTTGGGAATAGGTAATAGGGAAAAATGGTTTTGAGGATAAGAGTTGGTTAATGATGCATGTCCCAATGAAGGTGGTAGGGAGGTTGTGGAGTATATATGAGTGACCTGTTGAAGTGGGGATTACTTGTGGGGTAAAAGAACATCACCATAGGACCCTATAGTCGAATATGCCCGCCTAGTGTTTGGTGAAATGCTTAAATGAGTTGAACCCACGAATATCTTCCTAATTATGGTTCAATTTTGTTGTGTCTCTAAATAGATTGAAGTTGCTTGGATTTCTGGAACATTCTAGTAATTTAAGGAACGCTCAAGGCGAGGTATGTTGGCTAAACTTTTCTCGTAGAATCGAATTCCATGATATTCCCGTAAATTGCAATTATGATAGGCTCAAGTTCCTCTTTCTCATATTCCGAGTCCTTCCTAGAAAATTTGATTATTTTAAGTAAGTGTTGTGTTGAAAGATGTATATACTCATAATGTGTGAAGAAAACTCAACGTGCTTATGACTTATATTGCTCATATACATCTTTAAAGTCTTGATTTCAAATGCTTTTATTATTGATAACCTATGATGATGCTTGAAAGTGAAGAAAGTGGCTATGAAATATAAAATGTGGCCATCGTGCCAAGGATGAAATTACACTTGTGGCCAAGAGTGCCAATGAAACGAAAGGAATGCATGAAAGACTATGAAATGAGATTTAACTTCTTAATATAATAACTTTTTGGGAGCATCGTTTAGTCACCGAGGAAGGGTAGGTTAAAATAACCTAAGCCCGAAACTACACGTGCCGGTGTAGGAGTGATTGAGGGGTAAATCCCCGTATTGATGTATTGAGATAATTCCCCTTGAATGGGATGAGATTGGTGTGTTGAGATTATTTCCCTTATTTAGGATGAGGTGATTGCTAGCGGAAAGTGATGTCGGCCCACACGGCATTGTGGTGAAACGTCTTAGCCGATCGGGCTGAATCGGACACCATGCCGCGCACATGGTGGTGTTGTGATTTGATGTCTTTGGGTAAGATGGCTTAGCCGATTGGGCCGTGATTGGACTCCGTGCTAAAAATACGGTGGTATATCGGTACTAAAGATCTCCCAATCTAAAGCATTGTTATTTACTTGAAATTCATCTTTCTCTTATCGTGACACTGTTAAATTGTTTGAGGCTCTCATTGATATCATGTTCTTTCCCATTGTATTGTTACTTGTTCTATTGTAAGGGTGGTTCGTTTTACATACTAGTAGTATTCATATGTACTAACGTCCCTTTTGCTGGGGACGCTGCATCTTTAATGGATGCAGGTGGTTCCACAGTAGGAGCATCGACCACTGATAGCGGAACACCCTCCCCTCAGCTGACTGGGTGAGCCCCACTTCATTTCGGGGTTTTGTATCTTTTGTTCCTTATGTATAATGTTTTGAGGTATAGCTGGGGCCTTGTTGCCGGCACCGTCATATTACTCTCTTGTATCCATTAGAGGCTCCGTAGACACAGTATGGGCCGTATCTTGATTTTTGGAAAGTCAAACTAGAAATATTGTATATGTATCACATGCTGCCACTCCTAAACTATGAATGTGTAATGTATTTGGGAATTTCAAATAAAGTGACTAATGGTAATGAAATTTGTGTTGTTTTTGAAATTCTCTCATTGTTCAACAAATGGTGTGCATCTTCTCTTTATTCATGGGCAAGGTTGGGTAGAAGGCATCAAGTAGGCTTGCTTGACTGGGTTATCTTGGTTGAGCGTCGGTCGCGCTCCCCAAGGCCGGGGCATGACACTCATGCATATTGTGAAGGAAACCTTCCGCGGCAGAATTATCAAAAAAATTTCGAGAGCGAGTTATGTGTGATCCACGTCCAATCCACACTCAATAGTGAGTGGAAACGGTCATTGGATGAATAGTACCCAACAATAGTGGGGGTTGATTTCCACAAGGAGTTTAATATGGGTGTTAGGGTGTACACTTGATGAGAGTAAATGAAATAACTAAATTGCCCTTCCAATCAAGGGATTTCGTTATCTACCTCTAAATTAACACTAACAATTGTAAATTAAGGAGAAGAAACTAGAAAGCGAGTATTTGTTTTTGATGTTTTTACCAAATGGTTAAAAGGCCTAGGGTTGTGACCTTCATCTAGGTGTTCGCCTAATGGGTTAAATGCGTTAACACTTATTTTATTGATTGGGGTGTATTATAGCTCTCAACTTTAAGTTTTCCACTCAATACCTCTCGGTCATGGAGTGATTTTGCCTAATTTGGCTTTCTCAAGCCCAAATGGGTATCAAGCTAAATAATTGATATGACCTCAAGTTGGGTTTTCCCTATTTCTAGTCCAAACCCTTTAATTAGGCTAATCAAATCATTAACTATCCCAATTTCTTGTTAGGTGAGTTTTCCTATACTAAGTCCTTCTTTCTCAAGTAAAGACCAAGTCAAAAAGGCATAAACCAATATTTGCAACCATTAATTCTATAATTAAAGCATAAATAAGGCTAAATAACAAATACTCAATCATAAACAAGCTTTAAATTAAAACTCATAAGGTTTACACACTAGGGTTGGGTCACAACCCTAGTAAAAGTTTAGCTATTCATAGTAAAAAATGAAAAAAAATAAAGAAGAAATAATAATTAAACCCATAATATAAAATTAAAATGATAAACTATGATGTTTTAATCCCAAAATTATCACAAATTTCCTAAAATGGAAAACTACAACGGCTATAGCTTCTAGAACTTCCAAACTTGACCTAAAATGTAATTCCCGTTTATTTATAATGGCCCAAAATTCACTGACAAAAATGCCCCTGGGGAGGTCTTGCGGCCGACAATTTCATGTGCGGTCCGCACATTGCTTGAATCAGCAAGGAACTGGATTCGGCAGCCGCACAATTTGGTCTGCGGCCGCACAATCTATGTGCGGGCCGCACATTAGGCAAGGCTTCAAGTGTTGGTCAGTTGCACACCCTCTGAACTTCTTGAATTCTTGTCAGTACGAACCATTTTCTGCGGCCGCACTAATTATGTGCGGTCCACACTTCTACTTTAAGTTTTGCTGGGCTTCTTTATCAGTTTTGCGGCCACAGAGGGAATGTTGCGGTCCGCACTTGCTTCTGCAGATTGCACTTCTTATATGTTGCGCCCCTTCTTGCGTTGTGAATCAGAACACTCCTTTTGAGTCGTATTTCTTCGTAAGAGCCCAAATTTCCAACATTCCTACAATTTGCACGCTTTCATTAGTTATGGGAACATAAATCAATACTTTCGGACTAGAACAAAAGTAAAAAGGTATTAGTAAGTGGTCAAAATCTACACTTATCAACTCCCCCAAACTTAAATCTTTGCTTGTCCTCAGGCAAATAGATTAGTTTCCACCTCCTCAAAGTGAAAGGTCATTTCACCGAGCAATGGTGAGGCATTCATACTTAGTTGGGCCAACAATTACCCACACTACTCATGCATTATCAACAAGGTGACAAGTCAAATATTCATGCACATATAGTTCTAATGTGACATTTGAGCTTCAAAAATTTACTTTACTCATCAAGGATCCTTGTTCTATCATGTAGGTCATGGTGGATTCCAAACTCTTCATCCTCTACCTTCCATTTGCCAATCTCACTTCAAAAGTTAGCACTCAATCTTAAGATTCATGAAAGGATCACTCTTCTCTCAAAAGAGAATGTCACAAGTACGGCTTCAAGTACCATAGGCTTGCCCCTCATGCCGATCACCACTAATGTAAGCTCACTCGGTTCGAAATCAAGTAGGACTTCTTTCAGATTATAATGAAGGCTTTTGGATTAGGGTAGGATACACATGGGTAAGTAGATACACCTTTCCTTAAGCACTCCATATTTTCATTTCTTGGCTCACAATTACCAATTCTTAGAGGCATTCTCTTTTTATTGGGGGCTAGAGAGACTTGACATCACTCTTTCTTGTTCATTTCATTCTTTTTATCCCTTGATGCGCATGTTAGGGATCATTACCTCTTTTTGAATCCATCACCCCTTCTGCTTATTCACTTTTTTTTCGCATTTTTCTTTTTATTCTTTTTCTTTTTTTGCCTTCTCTTTTCATAGAGATCATTTCTTTTCTCTTTTTGCACCTTGATACCTTTTTCAAATTCCTCATCTCTCCCCCAAACTTATGCTTTAAGCCACTTATTTCACAAGAGTGTTAAGGAAAGTCAGGGTGCCAAGCGAGGATCACAACAAAATTGGTAAAGGCTTATAACATGGTTATCAAGTTGAGAGAGGCTAGAGGCTCAAAGGGGGTTGACTAGGGATAATGGCATTGGTTGGTAATAGAAAGCTCAAACGGGCCAAGGAAATCCTACAATCATTTCTCAAACCAAGAAAACTTAGGATTTCGCCTTGAAGCACATTCGGGGAAAGCTCTAGACCATTCACGCGGACACTTGGACTAGCCATAAATCACCTCAGCCCTTACACAACTAGACCATAAAAGAGGATAGAGTCAAGACCCTACAACGACCACAATCAAGTTAAAGATCACTATGGTCCAATTAACCACTTGATGATTACCAAAGTCAACTCAAGAGTCTCAAAGTCACTAACTAGAGCTATTTTCTTTCAAACCATAAGCACGTAGTTAAATTTGTTGATACAAACTGAAGCATGAATAACCCTTTTTCGGGAAAGACATGATTGGGCCTTTTATTCATTACTACTACTATTATTATAACCTAAACACGAAAACGGATTCATTCCCTTAAGAAGTTTGTCACGCCATCCATCGTTCACACAAAAACTACCTTTGGAAAGAACTGCGGGGTTAAGAAAACCAAAGGCTTATTATCTACGAAAGCATAAAAAGAAGCTACTAATAAAACAAGAACTAAAGTGGAAACATAAAGAAGCTAATGAACAATAGCTACTAAAGATAATAACTACAAATAAGAAGAAAAAAATAAGAAAATCATCAAATTATTACAGTCCAAATGTATCCAGAATGTGTCAATGTATCAAATAAACTCCACCCCCCCCCCTCCCCCGAATAAAAGTAAGCATTGTTCCCAATGCTTAACAAAATAAGAGTGAAAGAAGAGGGTAAAAAAGACTCCCTAAGGATCCTTGTACATCTCATTGTCCCCAGCAATATCATCTCCCGCCGGATCAGCCAACTATATCTCATCATCATTAAATTTAGGCGTAGCAGGAGTGGTGAGCATCGCACGCATTGCCTCAGCAGTACTGCAGCAAGGTCTGGCCCCTTAGACTGGCTAGTGCAACTGGTGCTGAGGGATTTGGGGTAGACTGGTGCGGGTCAAGTAGCATGTCAAAAGGAAGATCCCCCACTGTCGCATGTCTGTTCACCTCCCTCCGGAGCTTGTCCACTGATTTCGTGGTTGCCTAGGACTTCCTTATCTTCTTTACTTCTTTTCCCAAATCCTCAATTACCGACCCGTGCAACACCAAGGTGTCCATGATTGTCTTCTGGTTATCCAAAATCTTCTTGAGCGTCTCATCAATGGCAGAGGAGGCATGTGGTGCCTGTGTAGTGGACTGCGCTACAACGGTACTAGATAAGTCATACAGCTTTGAAGTAGCTATCTACATCCAGTTGTTCAGATTTGCCAATGTCTGGGAGACTCGTAGAGCAGATAATGGAGCTGTAGGCATGGGCACTGGCCTCAGAGCTCGAGCAAGGCCTACCCTGGGTTGTTGTAGAAGCTGAGGATGATGGCGGAGGCATAACAACATCACTGGAGAAGGGCTCAGCAGAGGTGGTGGGAATGTCAGCTGTCTCAGTAACCAGCACTGTCGGCTCATCAGACTAGCATGTGGTGGTAGAAGGCTGGGCTCTCTTCTTTGGGTTGGTCTCATCCATCAGTGAATACCAGTCAAATGGCTTCTTTGGCTTCACCTTGGTTTCAAATGATCTCGGCTCTACCTTTGCATCTGTGAGGTACTCCATGATAGTGTTGGGATAAGGGTAGGACGAGCTAGTCTGCTGTGCTATCAATGAGATGTTGAACGACATCATGGCACTCACATTAATTGGGTACCCGGTCATGATGGAAGCCACAAGAATAGCCCGCAGGAGAGGCGGGTGAGTCTCGTTCTAGCCGGATCAAGTCTGCTGCAAACAAAGTTTTGCTACCCCTTCACCTCGAAACTCAAATTGCTCCGGTGGATGCGAACCCCAGCAGTAATCCATGGTGGTGGTGGCCCTGGTGGTGCTAAAATCTCTGCTAGCCAAGGTCGGACTTCTTCTTTCATTGCCACTTCTCTAGATACTCCTTCGGATCCAAGTCTTCAAACCCTAAGTACGCGTTTAATGTATGTTGATCAAGCCTCACCTTGAGGTTGCGTACTTTGGTCACCTTCGTCCTTTTCTTGATGTGAGCAACATTAGCGTAGAACTCTCGGACAACGTATTCCTTGACATCCTCAACTCTCTCAGTAAACCATATCCAACCATTTCTCGCTCTGAACTGCCTCAAGTTCGCCGGGGTGTATTTCTCCAAATCCTTCAATAAGAACTGTCTCTCAAGTGTCAACGATCTCTCTGGCCACCACATACGAAAATTAGTGAAGGCGGCCAAACTGACAAGCCTATCTTCCCATATCTCATTCTTCTTTGATCTCTCCATACCTGTGGATGTAAAATCTCCCCCTCTACCATCATTGGGTATCTCTTGTGCAGTCTGTGCCTCTGTGTGTGGTGTAGCTGTTGGCTCAGAGGTCTGGTTAGCACTCTCCCACCCTTTGGAGGTGCTATGAGATGAAGAGGATTCATCACTGAGCTAGTATCTCCCATATGTCCTCAACTATGTGGATGGTTGCTACTCCTGAACAGAGGCTGAGTTACCTTCTGATACTTCACTAGACGGGACATAGGAACTCGACTCGGAAAGGTGTGCACCTCCCTTTGCCTGTTGTGGCTTTCTTTTTTATGGTCTTAGGCTGGCCAAGGGGCAAGGTACCTCTACCTCGACCCTTAGAAGATTCACCTTTTCCCTTTGTAGTGTCGCCTCGGCCTGGCGATCGAACCACTGTCTGCATCAAAGCAAAGAAGATTGTTAGTTGCAAGTCATCATTCAGCATATTCAGGACTTAGGTAGGCAAGAGAAGAGCATGGGGACACAGTGGGGATGTGATTAAACACAGGTTTGCAGGTATTGAGTTCTGCGGTCCGCAAATTTTTAATGTACGGCTGCAGAAAGGAATTGCGGTCAGCAGAATTTGGTTGTGCGGCTGCAGAAAGGAAGTGCAGCCGCACTTCAGACTCTCAAAGGTAAGAGTCTCTGAAGACAGTGCGATGGTCAAATTGCAGCCGCAAGAGAAATCTGCTGTCCGTACATATTAAATTGCGGCAGCAGATCCCTTGCTTCACTAAGTTGCCCAGGTTTCCTAATCTGCGGTCCGCACAAATTCAAGTGCAGCCACGGATTTCAAAAAGTACGAACAGTCATATTTTTTCTACTTCGATTTTTCAATTTCTTGCACAAATAGACATGGTAACATGGTAAAAAAATGAAATTTCACTAACCCAATCTCATTAGAGCATGTATTATGATTACCCAATTCAGATCTACCCCACATGGACACATGGATGAACTCTAATAACAAATGGCCTAAAAAGAAACTAAACTTCTAAAAATTAAACTAACACAAAAATTTAACAGGAATTGAAGCATACTAGATAGAGTGAGTGCAATGGGTGAATAATCACCGGTGATTGTGTGTAGGGACAGTAAAAATCTCTCAAGAAAGTCAACAGAGCAACAGTGTTTGTTCAGAGAGTGAAAAGTGTAAAATGATCTATATTCTCCTATTTATACCAAGCGACTAGAAGGGGAAAATATTCATGTGCGGTCCGCACTCTGTCACCTATGTTGAAACTCTTTGGGCTCAATGTGCGGTCCGCACATTTTCAGGTGCCGCAGGAGATTTCACGTGCGGTCGTAGATCAGCCTTCGCACTGACAAGCTCAAACTTTAGAGAGTTAACATTTTGACACTTTTCCAATATTTCAATTGTGCGGTCCGCATGAGAAATGTGCGGCCGCAATGCACTCCTACTGTCGCACACAGAAATGCGCGGTCATAATGCTCTCCTGTTGTTGCACACAGAAATGCGCGACCTGCACAAATAAAGTGCGGTCCGTATAATTTTGAACAATTAGCCGTATTTTTGTCCACCTTTCTCGCAAGTCACACTCATCCCTGTAGCATACTTCAAATCAGGTTAGAACACAAATAACACCTAACTACATAAGAAAAAGGAAAAGAACTTGGGTTGTCTCCCAAGACATGCCTGATTTAACATCGCGGCACGACGCAAAATACCCTCAAGTGAAGTGAATGACCTCCACCATATGGCTATCTCCAACCTTGCCCAAGTAGTGCTTCATCCGGTGACCATTGACTCGGAATAGTTCATTGTTTTTGTTCTTCAAGTTTAATGCACCAAAAGGTGTCACGCCAACAATTTCAAATGGATCACTTCACTTGGATTTTAGCTTTCCGGGAAACATTCTCAACCTTGAGTTAAACAACAATACAAGATCGTCCACCTTGAACTCTTTGTTCCAAATGTATTTGTCGTAAATATATTTCATCTTTTTTTTGTACAAGGACAAACTCACATATGCATGGTACCGGAACTCATCCAATTCATTCAAATGTGCAACCCTTAAGTTAGCGGATACATCCCAATCAAGATTCAACTTCTTTAGAGACCACATTGCCTTGTGCTCTATTTCCACCCGAAGATGAAAAGTTTTTTCGAACACCAACCGATATGGTGACATTCTGATAGGTGTTTTGTAAGTCGTCCGATAAGCCCATAATGCATCATCAAGCTTCTTGGACCAATCCATCCGATTAGCATTTACCGTTTTAGATAAGATACTCATTATCTCCCGGTTGGAAACTTTCACTTGCCTACTAGCTTGTGGGTGATAGGGAGTCGTGACCTTGTGAGTGACACCATACTTGCTAAGTAAAGTGTCAAAAGCTTTGTTGCAAAAGTGTGACCCCCCTCGCTTATGATTGCACGTGGAGTACCAAACCTTGTGAAAATATTCTTCTTCAAGAAAGACACTACACTTCTCGCCTCATTATTGGGTAAAGCGACGGCCTCAACCCATTTGGACACATAATCCACCACGACCAAGATGTAGGTGTTTCCACAAGAACTCAAAAAAGGTCCCGTGAAGTCAGTGCCCCAAACATCAAAAATATCAATCTCCAAGATGGTTGTGAGAGGCATTTCATTTTTCTTTGAGATTCCACCGGCACGTTGACATTCATAACATCTTTTCACCAACTCGCTAGCATCCTTCTAAAGAGTAGGCCAATAGAAGCCACAACTAAGCACTTTTGCCGCCATTCTTGCTCCACCATGATGAAAACCATATGGCAAATAATGACAAGCCCCAAGAATATCACCTTGATCTTATTCCGGTACACCTCCTAATCACCCCATCCGTACAAATCCGGAAAAGGTATGGTTCACCCCAATAATAATCTTGACAATGCCATTTGAGCTTCTTCCTTTGGCTTGAAGAGAACTCATCCGGAATGATTCCACACACAAGAAAATTCGCTAAGTTAACGAACCATGTCACCTCTTTCATGGAAATTGCCAAAAGTTTCTCATCGAGGAAGGAGTCATTGATTTCAAGGCAATCTTGCGGCCTCCCCTCCTCGAAATGAGTCAAGTGGTCCGCCACTTGGTTTTCACTACCTTTCATATCTTGGATTCCAATATTAAATTCTTGTAACAAGAGTACCCATGTCATCAACCGATCTTTGGAGTCCTTTTTTCTCATAAGATAACGAAGTGTCGCATGGTCCGTGTGGACAATAACCTTTGTACCCATCAAGTACGGGCGAAACTCTCAATTGCAAACACAATAGCAAGGAGCTCTTTCTCTGTAACGGTGTAGTTTACTTGGGCACTATTCATGGTATTACCAGCATAGTAGACCGGATGGAAAATCTTGTTGATATGTTGCCCCAAATAATTCCCAACCGCTACGTCACTTGCATCACACATGAGTTCAAAAGGCACTCCAATTTAGAGCAGTGATGATGGGAGTAGTTGTCAACTTGAGCTTCAACAATTCAAAAGCTCTCATTCAATCATCATTGAAATTAAACTTGGCATCCTTCTCAAGAAGCTTGCACAATGGGTTCACCACTTTAGAGAAATTTTTGATAAAGCGCCGGTAAAAACCTGCATGGACTAAGAAGCTCCGTACACCCTTCACCGAAGTTGGGGGTGAAAGCTTAAAAATCACCTCAATCTTTGCTTTGTCAACTTCAATTCCATTCCTTGAGATTTTATGGCCAAGGACAATACCTTCCTCAACCATGAAATGACATTTCTCCCGACTGAGTACCAAATTGGTTTCTTCACATCTAGCCAACATTTAGTCCAAATTTGCAAGACAATCATAAAAAGAATCCCCAACCACTGAAAAGTCATCCATGAAAACTTCAAGGTAGTCCTCCACCATGTCTGTGAAAATGGCCATCATACACCGTTGAAAAGTCGCTGGTGCATTGCACAAACCAAATGGCATCCGCTTGAAAGCAAAAGTACCATAGGGACATGTAAAGGTTGTTCTCTCTTGATCTTCTGGAGCAATAAGAATTTGGTTATAGCTCGAGTACCCATCAAGAAAACAATAGAAAGCACAGACGACCAATCTATCGAGCATTTGATCTAAGAAAGGAAGTGGAAAGTGATCAATTCATCTTGTCATTGGTGACCACTTCCATGCCCCCCTTCTTTGGGACACATTGAACCGGAGAAGTCCATAAACTATCGGAGATGGGGTAGACAACCCCGACATCCAACCACTTGATAATCTCCTTCATGACAATTTCTTGCATATCCTCATTGAGTTTTCTTTGAGGTTCAATAGATGGTTTAGCTCCATCCTCCAACTTGATCATATACATGCAAAAGGCGGGGCTTATACCCCGAATGTCCGCCAAGGTCCACCCAATAGCCTTCTTCCTCTTTTGTAGCACTGCCAATATGGAATCTACCTGCAGATTAGTCAAACAAAAGGAGAGAGTAACCGGTAAAGTAGAATAAGGGCCAAGAAATTCATACCGAAGATGTAGAGGCAATGGCTTCAACTTCAAGGTAGGTGGTTCTTCAATAGAAGGCTTTGTAGGAGGAGTCTTCCTATTTTCAAGATCCAAGGACAATTTCCAGGGTGCATAGTTATGCGACCCCATTCCTTGCAAAGAGTTCACACATTCCATGAAGCCATCCATCTCATCATCATCAAAGTTGAGTAAGATGGCCTCCAACATATCACCAACATTGATTTTAGCTCTTGTATCATCAACAATGACATCAGTCACCAAATCCACAAAAGAACAGGCCTCATTGCTATTTGGTTGCTGCATGGGCTTACATACATGGAATACCACTTTTTCATCACCAACCCGGAAAGTGAGTTCTCCAGCTTCAACATCACAAAGAGCCTTACCCGTAGCAAGGAAAGGTCTCCCAAGAATAATTGGCACTTCATAATCAACCTCACAATCTAGAATGACAAAATCTGCCAAAAGAATGAATTTATCAACCCGGACCAAAACATCTTCAATCACACCCAATGGCCTTTTCATGGTACGATTGGCCATTTGCAATCTCATAGAGGTGGGTCTTGGTTTCCCAATACCCAAAGTCTTGAAAACCGAATAGGGCATCAAATTTATACTTGCCCCAAGATCACAAATAGTTTTAGCAAACTCGGCACTTCCAATTGTACAAGAAATCATGAAAGCACTGGGATCCTCAAACTTAGGAGCCATTGAATGAACAATTGCACTCACTTGATGAGTGACTTTGATAGTTTCAAAATTCATCGACCTCTTATTTGTCAGAAGATCTTTCATAAACTTTGCATAACCGGGCGTTTGTTCCAAAGTTTTGACCAATAGCACATTGATTGAAAGACTCTTCATCGTTTGAATGAACTTCTTGAATTGATTCTCACCATTTTACTTGACAAGTGTTTGAGGGTATGGAGGTGGAGGTTTAGGCAATGGTGCCTTTTCCTTTTGCACTACCGGCTCCGGTATGTCAATAATGAGTTGCCTAGACAGGTTCACCTCCTCTTGAGTCTCTTCCACACTATCATCAATATCAATCCGAACTTCCTCAATTGGTTGAAAAACATTGTTCCGGATCTCTTTTTCTTGCATCACTTGGTCATTATCAACAAGTCGCCTTCCACTTGAGGTGGGTGGATTCCCGCCTCTTCACTTCCTGTGATAACCGCCATGGCATGCCCCGTATTGTTACCCTTTGTGTTTACCACTGTATCACTTGGTAGTCCCCCATAGGACGAGAATTTAAAGCTTGAGAGATTTTTCCTATTTGAACTTCTAGGTTGCGGATTGATGTGTTGTGTGAGGCAAGTTGGGCATCCGAATCGGCATTATTTTCCATCATTTGCTTGAACATACTTTCAATAAGTCCCATATCATTGTTTGAAGAGCTTGAACCATGGGAAGGATAAGGAGGTGGGTTACTCGGTTGTTGATACATTGGGGGCCTTTGAAAACCTGACCTCCGGTTGCCTTGATTGTTGCTCCATCCACCTTGATTGTTGCCTCCCCAATATCCTTAGTTGTTTCCACTCCAATTTCCTTGAGTTCTGTTGTTATGGCAATTCCCTTGATTGTTAGAATTCCAATTTTCATGATTGTTTTGTGGTCTCTATTGTTGTTGGTCGGGCCTTGGAAGTTTTTTCTTTTCCCCTGAAAGTATTTCACGTATTGCACTTCCTCCTCTTGCACATTATAAGAATCATATTGCTCAAAACCACCATCATCATTCACATAGTTCTCCACTTGAGTTTGCACTTGTGCACCCTTGGTCCTCCTATTGTTCACCAACACATTCACTCCCTCTGTAGCATTAACTTGCTTACGAGCTTGCGCTTGATTTAGTTGGGCCTTTGCTAGTTGAGTCTGGTAGTGGTCAATTCGGCAATGGATTTCCCATGGCCTTGCCATTCTTTGTGAAGGTGGATCATATTCGGATCATCTTGGGGAACATTGGCCTAGGATTGCCAAGCCAACGATGTTTCTGCCATCTCATCCAAGATTTCACACGCCTTCGCATAAGGCGTAGTCATAAAGTTCCCACCGGCTAGTTGATTCACTACACATTGGTTGGTTGTGTTATTCCCACGATAAAAGGTTTGTTGGATCATGTTTTTTATCATATCATTTTCGGGATATTCCTTAACAATTGTTCTATTGCGCTCCCATATTTCGTGTATTGGTTCATTCAGCTCTTGCTTGAATGCCAGATCTCATCTCGAAGTGTAGCCATGTGCCCGGGAGAGAAAAACTTAGCAATGAACTTTTCCGCCAACTCATCCGAGGTGTTAATTGAATGGTTCGACAGTCGTTCCAACCAATATAAAGCTTTCCCCGTAGAGATAAGGGAAAAATCCTTTGCCTCAATGCATCCTCGGAAACATTAGTTTGCTTGCTCCCCCAACATGTATCCACAAAGCCCTTCAAATATTTATAAGCATTTTGAGTTGGAGCACCGGTAAAGAAACCCCTGTGCTCAAGAAAAGTGAGCATCACATTGGTGATTTGGAAGTTGCCTGCCCTAATACAGGGAGGGACTACTGCACTAGCATAACCTTCGGTGGGCAATATCAGATGTGGAGCCGCTCGTGGTGAAGGTGGAGGTGGAACGGGCACATTGTCATGACGTACCTAGCCTCTTTTATTGGCTTGTGGCTCTTGACGTACCTCCTCTACTTGTTCTTCCTCACTGTCCAATTCCACCAAAGGGAATTTTCCGAGCTCATTGTTCGCCATGGTTGTACCTAAAATTTCTTAAACAAATTAGTAACACGGAAGGGAAAGAAGATATTCCAAAAACACCACTGAAATATATAGCTAACACTGTTTTAGCTTCCCAGCAACGACGCCAAAAAATTATCAACGGCAAATCCGCACTCAATAGTGAGTGGAAACGGTCGTTGGAAGAATAGTACCCAACAAGAGTCGGGGTCAATTTTCACATGGAGTTTAATATGAATGTTAGGGTATACACTTGACAGAGAAAATGAAATAACTAAATGGCATTTCCAAACAATGGATTTTGTTTTCTACTTCTAGATTAACACTAATAATTATAAACTAATGGGAAGAAACTAGAAAGCGGGTGATTGTTTTAGTTGTTTTTACCAAATGGTTAAAAAACCTAGGGATGTGACCTTCACCTAGGTGTTCGCCTAATGGGTTAAGTATGTTAACACTTGTTTTATTGATCGGGGTGTATTATAGCTATCAACTCTAAGTTACCCACTCAATACCTCTCGGTCATATAGTGATTTTGCCTAATTTGGCTTTCTCAAGCCAAATGGGTATCATACTAATAGTTGATATAAGCTCAAGTCAGGTTTTTCCTATCTTTAGTTCAAACCCTTTAATTAGGCTAGTCCAATCCTCAATTAGCCCAATTTCTTGTTAGCCAAGTTCTCCTAGACAAGGTCCGTCTTTCTCAAGTAAAGACCAAGTCGAAAAGGCATGAATCAATATTAAAGCATAAACAAATCAAAAGGTTTACACACTAGGGTTGGGTCACAACCCTAGTAAATGTCTAGCTATTCATAGTAGAAAATAAAGAAAATAAAGAAGAAATACTAATTAAACTTATAATATAAAATTAAAATGATAAACTATGATGGTTTTATCCCAAAATGATCACAAATTTCCTAAAATGGAAAACTACAACGGCTACAGCTGCTTGAACTTCAAAATGTAACCTAAAAATGTGATTCCCCTCTATTATAGTGGCCCAAAATTCGATGTTGCGCCTCTTCTTTCCTTGTGAATCGGAAAACTCCTTTTTAAGTCGGATTTCTTTATAAGAGCCAAAATTTCCAACATTCCTGCAATTTTCACACTTTCATTAGTTTTGGACACACAAATAAGTCCTTTCGGACTAAAACAAAAGTAAAAAGGTACTAATAACTAGTCAAAATCCACACTTATCAATGTCGTCTTTAGAGTATTAGAGTCCCGAATCTTCAACTGGTGATACCCAGACCTCAAATCAATCTTAGAGAGCACTATAGCTCCCTGAAGCGGGTCAAATAAGTCAACAATGCGCGGTAAAGGATACTTGTTCTTAATTGTAACTTTGCTCAACTGTCTATACTCAATGCACATCCGCATAGTACCATCCTTCTTCTTCACAAACAAAATCGGTGCACCCCAAGGCGACACACTAGGCCTAATCAACCCCTTATCTAGAAGATCCTGAAGCTGCTCTTTCAATTCCTTCAACTCTGTTGGTGCCATACGGTACGTTGGAATAGAAATGGGTTTATTGCCCGGCACTGTCGGATGGCATGCTCAACAATTCTGCTGTAAACACATCCGGAAAGTCTTGTACAACCAAAAAAGAATCAATGGTAGGAGTGTTACACCCTGCAATATTACGTTGATATTACGTCCAGCAGTGTTACGACAATGTTGCACCCTGTAGTATTGTACGTTGAATTTATCGTAAGGTAATTGACATCAGTCCAAGGAAAAGATTATTTGGATATTATAAGGATTATACTATTTCAAACACATGATGAGTAAACTCGTGAAGGAGAGAAGGTAAGAAAATAGAAGAAAATGAGTTTCGTTGAAAGTTGTCGATTTGTGACAAAATACGGGTCGAGCGATAATACCTGATATTCATGGACTAGTACCATAAAAGGTACCATATGACTATGATAGTATGATGTATAAAGTGTATTAAAAATAAATAGAATTTGAAGTAAATTGAGACAATTCTTAATTATGCGGGTAATTGGTTAATTACCGAATAATAGAACATTACCTAATTACATAATAAGTGGATAAAGATTAAAAAACCCACCCCACCCCCACGTGGCAGCAAGCCACTAACAAATAAATGACTCTTCTTCATGTTAGATTAGGTGGCAACCTATTTTCAAGACAATCCATGTCTTTAGAAAACCCATATGTCTTTTAATAATAAGAATGCTTATCTTCCAACATCTTTGAAAGGATATGAATCTTTATCTTCCAGCATCTAAGAATATAAACCTTTGGCTCTACGTAAGGCATTCTAAAAGCCACAATATGAAGCTAACGTAGGAGGCAACCAACAATTAACGTAGAAAGGGTTTGGATCTTCAATAAATCAAACAGAGATTTTGCGATCCTAAGGGAGTACGGTGCAACACTTTCCAAGAATATCATACAGATGTTTCCTATTCCGGGAATGTTAAGGCTATCCCTTCTTTCTTTTTGGCATGGTCCAAGTTATACAGAAGATACGAGCAAACGCACGGTTTTTATAAACGACTCTATTCATAGAAATACTAGGGGTCTCTATGTTCTGGATTCCCCATGTGACATATTATTCCATCGTTTGTTCATGGGTCTCCGCAAAATACGTATTTGATAAAGTTTATACGAAAGGCATATTGAGTTGTATGGCATTTCGAGAAAATATTATTAATGTATTTATTATGCATTTCATACATTTATACATGTACATTGACCCATGACTCAGACTGTGTTATATACGCGTATATATGTATATGGGATATGGGAAAAGGCTACGACGTTATATACGCACCACCACCTGATCAGCTAGTATACGTTGATGATTTGCCCATAGCGGCCGAGATGAGATGTTGGGATGCCCTCAGAGGCTTGATGATGTTATGTACGCATATACCCATGCATGGTATGACATTTATACGCATCTGCACAATATTATAATATTAAATAATTCATAAAGTAATTTAGATATACATGTTGAGTCTTTTACTCCATGTTTCTCTTATATCTACTAGTTAATATTTTTCATTCCTTACATACTCGGTACATTATTGGTACTGGCGTTCCTTTTGCCTGGGGACGCTGCGTTTCATGCTTGCAGGTCCCGATAGACAGGTCGAGAGTCCTCCAAGTAGGCGATCAGCTCAGCGGACGATATTGGTGCACTCCATTTGCTCCGGAGTTGCTTGTTTGGTCAATATGATTTAGATGTGTATTATTTTGTATGGCGGGGCTCTGCCACGACCTTTATGACAATTATGTATCCTTAGAGGCTTGTAGACAGATGTCATGTACGTAAAAGATTGTATGGCCTTGTCGGCCTATGTTCATTATACAAGTGGTTATTTTTGCCTTATAGGCCCGTATGTCATATGCTTAAGTTTGGATTAAATGTTGGATCATCCAATGACGAGTATTTCTCCATGTTTTGTTGTACTTATCTCATGATAGCCTCTCTGGCTCATTTACCTATGATAGTATGATACGAAAGATACGTCATGTTGGTACTCAGTTGAGTAAGGTACCGGGTGCCCGTCGCGGCCAATCGGTTTGGGTCGTGACAAAAGTGGTATCAGAGCAGTTCTGTCCTAGGGAGTCTACAAGTCGTGTCTAGTAAAGTCCTTTTTATGGGTGTGTCGTGCACCACACTTATAAGCAGGAGGCCACAGGGCATTTAGGACTGTCACTCTTTCTTCTTACCCTAGATCGTGTGGTAGAGCTCAGTTATAAGAACTCAACTTCCTCAACTCTATCTTATTCATAATACGATGATGCCTACATTCAGAAATACGGTTGGTAAGAGATATAGCTGTGGAAGTGTTGAGTCAGAGGAACTCGACTTTGCATCATGCTTATGATGAGAAAGTGTGAGGTCTTCAGCAGACCATGAGTGAACTAAAAGGTGTAAGGTTCTTGATAAGGAGTTTTAAGGTAAGAATACTTATCCACTCTTACGATAAAAAGGAATAACAGAATCGAAAGGTAGACGCAAGTTTTGGCAAGTAAAAGAAGTAAGGTGAAGAAGGGTATGAGGTACCCAGTTAATAAAGATTATCATTATTTACCATTTAGGAAGGGAGATATAAGCATTTTGAGTTATCTTCAACAGTGACAGATGTATGTATAATCGGCCACGCTGATCTCTGTTATGCTCTATGGGAGCTAACAGATATTGTTAAGAGAAGGACATAACATCACGATCCGGCTGGAATTAGAGTGAGCCAAAATGGTGGATGAATTGTTTGCGTTAGTTGATATTTTCGAAGGATATTGCAAATGTGCTAATAGATCTCCTTGTGAGACACTCAGATGGTGCGTACTAAAATAGTACAGCTAGATATGAGTACTACAAAGATAGGAACTGGAAACCTTGAAGGGATAAATATTACCTTAGTATGGCTCCCGTCCCTAATAGAGGGAGAATGTTAGGCAGCCCGAAGAGCCAATAGATGGAGCAAGGGAAGGTAAAAAAAAAAGCGAAAGAATGTCTTGTTAAAAAGTTTCAGGATAACATGTTATATAGAAATATTAGCAGGGAAGTACGAAGAGGGATAATGAAGCATTATTAGTGAGATGTGATACATGGATGGCAGTGATAGAATGTTACAGAATCTATAGACAAATGAAGAAAGAGACGGGAGGTGATGGTCCTTACGACAACAAGAGAGTATAGGCCATACTGTCACATCCTCATTTCGAGAAATAAGTTTGTGACTCTAACGTGATTAACAGAAGGAAAAGTTTGACCCCAGAGTAATAGAAACCAGTATGGATTGGTGAACAAGATAAACTAATCATGAATTAGGGACTGAGTGATTTGATAATAGTCGGCATCATGAGAATTTCAGATTTTGTTCTGGCGATAGTAGAATGGACAATAGAAGAAGATTCAGGAAAAATTCAGAGAATTGTCATTCAGGAAGACGCTTCACTAAAGAAAATAATGTGAGCAAAGTTAAGCTTAAGGGACTATATGTACCAGTTACATTAAGTGTCACCCTCGCAAGTAAGGAGTTCTGTTATCCTTGGTACAGAAGGATTATCGCAAGGTGAGTAAAGGTCATCGACGATGTGAAAAGATGCCAGAGATGAAAAGGTAAAACATCTATACATAGATCATCATAGCATTAAATCTTAGTACTCCCCTAAATGGGGGAATATGGAGTGATGTGGCATTAAGATACAATTAAGTTATTCTAGTAACTATGGAATGGTAAAGGAAGGATGCGATAAGAATGAGAGAGGGATGAGATTGCACTTATTCAAGCCTACAGATATGCTACGATACAAGAGCATTATGCAAGCACGACGTCTGGGAGAGGAAGTAACGGTTCCTGCCCGAGATATTATTAATTTATAAGGAGCAAGTGCAAGAGGTAAGTTAAGACAAATGAAATGACCCAAGAAACATTACGCGGAATATTGATACGAGAATGGGCCAACAAACAATTAGTGGTTGATTCAAGAAGAGCCTAGTCATGACTAGACAAGAGATTGCAGACAAATCAGCACATCATGCAAGATAAATATGGTGAACCCTAACTGGGAGAATTCAACCTCGTAGTAATGTCATTATAATACTTGAGATATATTCAAATAGGAGTCGGGGTAGTTAAAGGTACCGTATGAATGTTACTGAATAAAAGAGAGTGCCACTGGGAAAACAGTCAAAATATCAGTTCAGAAGCAACCCTAAAAGCACAAGGATGTGGAGGTAAGTAACTACGGATAATTGTAGGCGAGGAAGGACATCGAATTTTTTATGTATACGATGTAATAAGCTCACAGCTTTACAAGAGTCAGAGGGTCCTCCCCCTAAGTACCACAATGAAAGACTAGTTGAGGAAATAAGGAAGAAGGCTTCAACGACATAATAGTGACCTAAAGAGGAAAGGGTTGTGCAAAAACAGTATAACTACAAAATTGTATGCACTCCAAAAGAAAGTTGCACCTACCATGGCTAATGACCGGGGAGTAAAACCAAAAGTAATATTCGAGACCATATGAGTTGCACAAAAACTTCGGCATGCGTGAGAACTCAGATAAGCTAAGTATGCACGCAAAGGGGGCAAAAAGACCGGGAAAAGCAATTGCTTACATTTGAAGAAAGCTAAAATGAACGAAAGGAATTATTCGATTAATGATCAGCCGTAGAAGACTCCGGTATAAGCCAAAAGAAGGAATTGGCTCCAGGTCATAGACAAAGGATTGAATCATTAAAAGACTATATCATGGTTTTCCATAGCATCCATAGAAGGCTAAAGTAATAATTAATACCATGAGCCGCAGATTGGAAGATAACTTAAGCCAACATAAAGGCCGATCAGAAGAAGGAGGAAACTAAAGAGTTACATCAACGAAGTAAATTAGGAATCCGATTATTGGACTCAGAAATTGTAGAAATCGTGATTGAGAATATTACAGGATCACTCCTAATATCAGAGGTACAAGAGAGGAAGTACAACAACCATATTCTATAACAGTCCAACGATAACGCCAGTCGGAGAAGTACATGACTCATAAGAAATCAGTACGATGCTCTCACGGGATTGTGTATGCACAGTGTTATAATAAGAGCTTTAGGTTATGGCTGTGAATTATACCTATGTGGAAGGGAGGTTATGAAAAAGATAGAAGAATGCGAGGCAATATTTTAAGGTATGTAAGGAAAAGGTAAACAACGTACAAGATACTCAAATGCAGAAGGCTATGAATAGCCCATACTGTGGATAAGAGGCTAGAAGCGCGGGGATTCGATATCCAGGAATGATAGCAGAATCGTCAGTGGCATACCTTCCAACCTATAGTTTCTAAGTACCGAAAGGTCTGATTAGAGAGTAAAAGAAGAATTAGAGACGATGTGATGTCTTCATGTTCCAGAAGAGCATAAGGGAATCGATCGCAAGCTAAAGTATGATAGAATGACAAGGTTTTAAAAAGACAAGAGTAGCGATAAGAAGAAGGCAAGTGAGAAGGTGACGAAAATGTATAAGTTCTCGGAACTAAGCCCGTGAATACAAATGAGCTGATGGTTTCTCTAAGTTATTGAAAGCTCAACATAGCCTAAACGAACTCAAAAAGTGTAAGACTAATAGCATTTAGAAGAAATGGAATGTTGCCCTGGTAGTAGAATAAGGGTGTATTTGTGATAAATAAAGGATGACGTTTGGGCCTTCGATTGAGTAATGAGTTCATGAATTGTACAGGATTAAAATACCCACGTAAGGAGAATCACATTGGGATGACAATGATATGAGATAGGGTTATGGAAGTACAGTATCGCCCCTGGGTGGATCAGGAAAATCATTTCAAATGTTCCACAATGCAACGTAAGCCCTAGTGGCAATATATTACGTAAGAAGTTTCAAGTTATCAATGGAAGATTAAAGATCAAAATTGAGGTGAATCAACAATGGATAGGCAAAAGCTGCAAAGTACGAGATGAGATTAGCCCATCAGTATTAAGATGAACAGTAATGAAGAAATGTTAAAGGATTTAGCTTTAGGCATATAGGATAAGCAATAAGAGTAATCTAGAGTTCGGTAGCAGACCTCAGTAACGATAAATCGAAGTAAGAATATTGGTATAAAATGGTCTACTTAGATGTAGTAAAGCTAATGACGCTTAGAGGGACAACTTGATATAATTTTGTATATGTTCCCAAAGTGAAGCCTAGAGATTGGGTAAAAGCTGGAAGAGAAGAGAAGAGTCAGGCGCACATACAAAGTTAGAGTCGTAAAGGCTGCATGATCGAATGTAGCATCAGTTACGAGATTAGAAGGATTCCGACTACAGGTCGTGGTGTGAGGAAGAGGCTTAAAGGGGGAAATACCCTGGCCTTTGGGATTCATTCACAGAACAATCGCCTAGATGGCAAGATGAGTATTAAGATATTTACAAGGCTATATGTTGTAAAAATGATAAGAGCATCAGTCAACATTCGAGGACGAATGTTCCAAAGGGGGGATTGATGTTACACCCTGCAATATTACGTCGATATTACATCCTGTAGTATTATATTACGATGATGTTACGCCTTACAGTACTACATTACGATGATGTTACGCTTTGCAGTGTTAAATTACGACAATGTTGCACCCTGTAGTATTTTATTGTAAGGTAATTGACATCAGTCCAAGGAAAAGATTATTTGGAGATTATAAGGATTATACTATTTCAAACACATGATGAATAAACTCGTGAAGGAGAGAAGGTAAGCAAATACAAGAAAAGTTTCGTTGAAAGTTGTCGATTTGGGATAAAATACGGGTCGAGCGATAATACTTGATATTCATGGACTAGTACCATACAAGGTACCATATGACCATGATAGTATGATGTATAAAGAGTATTAAAAATAAGTAGAATTTCAAGTAAATTGAGACAATTCTTAGTTATGCAGGTAATTGGTTAATTACCAGGTAACAGAACGTTACCTAATTACCTAATAAGTGGATAAAAATTTAAAAAACCCACCCCACCCCCACGTGGAAGCAAGCCACCAACAAATAAATGACTCTTGTTCATGGTAGATTAGGTGGCAACCTATGTTCAAGACAAGCCATGTCTTAAGAAAAGCCATAAGTCTTTTAATTATAAGAATGCTTATCTTCCAACATCTTTGAAAGGATATGAATCTTTATCTTCCAGCATCTTTGGAAGGATATGAATCTTTATCTTCCAACATCTAACAATATAAACCTTTGGCTCTACGTAAGGCATTCTAAAAGCCACAATCTGAATCTAACGTAGGAGGCAGCCAACAATTAACGTAGAAAGGGTTCGGATCTTCAATGAATCAAATGGAGTTTTTGCGACTCTAAGGGAGTACGGTGCAACATTTTCCAAGAATATCATACGGATTTTTCCTACTCAGGTATGTTAAGGCTATCCCTTCTTTTCATTTGGCATGATCCAAGTTATACAGAAGAAACGAGCAAACGCACGATTCTCATAAACGACTCTATTCATAGAAGTACCAGGGGTCTCTATGTTCTTGATTCCCCATGTGACATATTATTCCATCGTCTGTTCATGAGTCTTAGAAAAATACGTATTTGATTAAGTTTATCCGAAAGGCATATTGAGTTTTATCGCATTCCGAGAAAATCTTATTAACGTATTTATTATGCATTTCATGCATTTATACATGTACATTGACCCATGACTCAGACGACGTTATATACGCGTATATATGTATATACATGTATATGGGATATGGGAAAAGGTTATGGCATTATATATGCACCACCACCTGATCAGCTGGTATACGTTGATAATTTGCCCACAGTGGCCGAGATGAGATGATGGGATGCCCTCAGAGGCTTGATGATGTTATGTACGCATATACCCATGCATGGTATGATATTTATATGCATATGCATGACATTATAATATTAAATGATACATAAAGTTATTCCGATATACATGTTGAGTCCTTTACTCCATGTTTCTCTCATGTCTACTAGTTACTATTTTTCATTCCTTACATACTCGGTACATTATTGGTACTGACATCCCTTTTTTCTGGGGACGCTGCGTTTCATGCCCGTAGGTCCCGATAGACAGGTCGAGAGTCCTCCAAGTAGGCGATCAGCTTAGTAGAAGATGTTGGTGCACTCCATTTGCTCAGGAGTTGCTTGTTTGGTCAGTATGATATAGATGTGTCTTATTTGGTATGGCGGGGCTCTGCCCCGACCTTTATGACAATTATGTATCCTTAGAGGCTTGTAGATATATGTCATATACGTAAAAGATTGTATGGCCTTGTCGGTCTATGTTTAGTATACAAGTGGTTATTTTGGCCTTATAGGCCCGTACGTCATATGCATAAGTTTGGATTAAATGTTGGATTGTCCAATGTCGAGTATTTCTCCATGTTATTGTTCTTATCTCATGATAGCCTCTCTGGCTCATTTACCTATGATAGTATGATACGAAAGATACGTTATGTTGGTACTTAGTTGAGTAAGGTACAGGGTGCCCGTCGCAGCCCATCGGTTTGGGTCGTGACAAGGGGTATTAGCACAAACATCCTCACAAAATCCAAATATGACAAACACCCCTTTCCAACCATCCGTTGGGCCTTCATATATGAAATCACCCTACTATGAACATAGTCTAGAGAACCTCTCCACTCAATCCTAGGTAACCCCAGCATTTCCAACGTCACAGTCTTAGCGTGACAATCCATAATATCATGACATGGGGACAACCATTACATGCCAGAATCATATCAAAATCAACCATACTAGGCAATAAGAGATAAACTCTCATCTCAAATCACCCAATGGTTACCACACACGACCGATACACACAGTCCACAACAATAGAATCACCCACCAGCATAGATACATGAACAGGCAAAACTAAGGACTCATGGGGCATATCCAAATAATGAGCAAAATACGATGATACATATGAATAACTGAAACTAGGGTCCAATAATATGGAAGCATCCATGTGGCATACTGAGACAATACCTGTGATCACTGCGTCTGAAGCAACGATCTCTATCCTGGCAGGGAAAGCGTAGCATCGAGCCTGACCGCCACCTGATCGGCCTCCCCTCTAGGGTGACCTCTTGCTGCTTGAGCCCCACCCCGAGTTGGCTGAGCGGGTGATGAAGTAACTGGTGTGGAAGTCATAACCTAACCCCTCTACTGAATTGGACCTCCAAATCAATGGGGACACTGCCTCCACACATATCCAAACTCCCCGTACTCGAAGCAACTTCGATCCGCCAATGGTGTTGGAGATTGAATCAAACTCCGAGAACCAGAATAACTACTAGATGACCTGGTACGGATGAACCCTGAATTGATGGAGCACAAGATGACTCTAAGCTAGGAGGGAACTGAGAGATGACTGACCCGGATGAGCACTGTATGAACCATGGCTAGCTGACGCACTATGATAAACCAGGCGAGCCATCTGAGCGGGCCTATAAGGACGACCCCTACTGTGCTGGGACAATCCTCAAGAAGAAACACCACTGAAGCCACACGAACCACGAGGCCTCTTGGCCCCCCACTCCTTACGCTCCTGATTATGGACCTGCTTTATCCTCCCAGTAATATCAACCACCTCGTTGAACCTAGCTCTTGATGAAATCTACCGAGTCATGACAAAGCACAGTCCATAGTTGAGGCCATCAATGAACCTCCTATTCCTCTACCTCTCTATGGGAACCAACCAGATCGCGTGATGAGCCAACTCTAAAAAATTCATCTCATACTTGGTTACGGACATACCCTCCTAGCATAGCTGCTGTACGAGCGGCACCTCGGTCTCTACTATGGCCCCGGCCTCTCGTGGCCCTAGCTGGTGGTACTTGTGGTATTGCTGGTTATTCGCCCGATCCGGTAGCATGTGTCTTCACCATCTGTGAGAGAATAGAATAATAGAATTTTAGTTTCTGGAATCAATAAATCCGCACGACAAGAATACAAGAAACTGAAGTTTTCCTAATGGTTCGGTAGCTCTTAAAGATAAGTACAGACGTCTCTATACTGATCCGCAAGACACTACTAAACTGCCTCATGACTCGTGAGACCTATGTAACCTAGGCTCTGATACCAACTTGTCACGACCCAAATCTTAACATGTAATGATGGCGCCTATCACAGTACTAGGCAAACCGACAATCACAAAATAGCTACGCATTTTAATTGAAAAGCATGATATATTGAGTTTAACAGAGAAAATCTCATAAATAACCAAAAGAAATATTTGTGACTCAAATACAAATCCCCAAAATCTGGGGGTCACCAAGTACATGAGCTACTAAATGACAACACAGTCAAAACATCTAATACGACTGTCTGGAAAGATAGAACAGTGCTAAATAGACTGAAAAGAAAGAGAGTCCAGGTACACAGATGCCAAAGAAGCTACTTGAAAAGTCTCCAAGCAGGAAATGCTCCAAGTCTATCAAGCACTAGGTCTAGATGTACTTGGATCTACAGGCGAAGTGCAGAGTGTAGTACGAGTACAACCGACCCAATATACTCAATAAGTAACAGGACTAACCTTAGGCTGAAAGATGTGATGAGCTCAGATAGGTACGGTCCAAATCCAGATACTAACAATACAGATATGACAGGGAAATGACAGTAATAACTCAGAGAAATCTCATAATTAGTTATACACAATACAGAAAGGTTGAAATGCTTTCAAGTTCAACAGCTCAGGCTCAATATCGGTAAAATATGCCAAGTATATCTAACATGATGAATACCATATCTCTATGTCTACATGTCAAATATGCATCTCACCTACAATGCAACAAAGTGATAAACTCATATGTGTACGGCAAAACCGGGGGTCCGATTTCCCCGTCATTAGGGTGTCCCACGAACGTGCTTCTTAAGGCTCGAGATCGAGGTCGAGACTCACCTTCGAGGGCTATCGGGTTTCGACCTCGGGGCATTGCTTACCAACAACTATACTAGGAAAGAGGGGAGTTCCCAAGAAATGCAGCCAGGGCCGATAAATCTGTCAGGCTATTCTGAAGCGGTTGGTCTGAACCTACATCATGACATTTACCAGTTGTCCCATCCCTACTTCTTTGTCATTAATAAATTTTATACTGTGATGGCATTCCCCTCCTAAATAAAGAGGGTCCTTGACACTTTGTAAAGGGGTTGTTCCAATTGTGCACACAAAATATACAATAACTCTCTCTCATTTCTCTTTGACATACTCTCTCGATATTGTTGCTCTTACTTATAACTTTCATACTTATTCTTCATTCAATGCTTATCAATGGTCATAAAGAGCCTTCGCTGATTATTTTATAACTGATAGTCCTTCCCCAATTACCCTTAATAGCTCGAGCCCGAGCACAGGAATTGACCTCGAGGCCCTGTATCGGTCAGTCCGAGGCCCCGATTGGCTAGCTCATCAGTTTGACTGCAACTCTATTTTAGCTTGAATTTTGTCTCTAAACTTCATACATACAACATCATCTGCTTAAACAAGTAGCATAAAAATAGATCACGTATTTTTAGAGTCTCATCAACAAATTTAATTGTTATTACCATTTTCACGGTAAACAGTTTGGCGCCCACCGTGGGGCTAAGAATAATAGTGATTATTTTCTTGCTGGTTTCATTACACAACGCAAGTTATCTTTCACACTTTTTCTTGTTCATGATGTTCGATTTTAGGTCAAAATGTCTGGCTCAGTAAATAGGATGGAAAATGACAACCTCGAAAACCACAAAAAGAAGGATATGGCTGTTCCAGATGCCGGTACACCACCGCAAAACTCAACCTAGGCGGAAGAAGAGATTCTTCGACACGATGTCCATAAGATTATTGGAGGGACCGACATCCCTCAAGGACCCATGTTCAAACGGACAAGAACGTCCATCGCCCAAGAAGGGCTGACCCGAAACCACATGGCCGAAGACAGCCTCGCGTTCAGCGAGGAGGATCTCGAGACCGTGACAGAACCGCACAACGACGCGCTAGTGATCTCGTTTCTTTTAAAAAATGCTAGGATAAAACGTGTGCTCGTGGATCCAGGCAGCTCGGCCAACATAATCAGATCAGAGGTAGTAGGACAACTGGGGTTGCTCGATCGAGTCACACCCATCTCTCGAGTCCTCAACGGCTTCAACATGACCGGCGAAGTAACAAAAGGAGAGATCACCCTCCCGATCGACACGTCCGGTGCGGTTCAGAACACTGAGTTCTAAGTCATCGATGGCGACATGAGGTACAATACATTGCTTGGCAGGCCTTGGATACACAACATGAGGGCAGTACTGTCAACCTTACACCAGGTGATAAAATTTCCCACGAAGGACGGCATAATGACCATATATGGAGAACATCGGGCGGCGAAAGAAATGTTCGCGGTTTACCATGAGATGCCGACCCCCACGCACTCGATCTTGGACGATCCTGGGAACATACATACCCCCGAGGATGACGAAGAGGATTTCTTCGCTCCTCGAACCTTCGTGCCCCCGAAGAATCGGACGCAACTAAGTTAAAAGTCGAATAGCTGGTGCAGACCGTTTTGATCGAGCGCCTCTCGGACCGTAATGTATACCTGGGAACAGGACTAACCCCCGAACTCAGGAAAGGTTTCATTCAATTTCTTATTAACAATATCGATTGTTTCGCTTGCTCCCACTTAGATATGATAGGAATTCCACCAGAAATAACTTCCCACAGACTGAGCGTCGATCCTAGGTTTAAACCAGTAAAGCAGAAGAGAAGACGATAGTCCGAGGTAAAACACGCCTTCATCAAAGAAGAGGTAACGAAACTCCCAAAAATAGGATCCATTATAGAGGTAAAGTACCCCGAATGGATGGCTTATGTAGTAGTGGTACCTAAATAGGGAAATAAGCTAAGAATGTGTGTAGATTATAAAGACTTGAATAAGGCGTGTCCCTAAGATTCCTTCCCATTGCCTAACATCGATCGTCTGATCGATGCTACGGCCGACCACGAGACCCTCACCTTTCTCGATGCCTACTCGGGGTATAATCAAATCCAGATGAACCCCGAGGACAGGGAGAAGACCTCGTTCATCATGAAGTATGGTACCTACTGCTACAACGTAATGCCCTTCTGGCTAAAAAACGCAGGGGCTACAATCCACCGCCTAGTTAATAAAATGTTCGAGCATCAAGTAGGTAAATCAATGGAAGTATATATTGAAGATATGCTAGTCAAGTCCCTGCGCGCAGAGGACCATTTAACTCATTTGCAGGAAACCTTCGACATCCTCAGAAGTTACAACATGAAGCTCAACCCCGAGAAGTGTGCCTTCGAATTGGGTCCGGGCAAATTCCTAGGCTTCATGGTATCAAAAGGGGGATCGAGATTAACCCCGACAAAATTAAGGCCATCGAAGAAATCATGGTGGTGAACAATGTAAAGGCCGTGCAGCGGCTAACAGGGCCAATAGCGGCTCTAGGCAGATTCATATCAAGGTCATCAGTCATTTCTTCTCTTTACTCAAAAGAGAACAACTTCGAATGGACTCCAGAATGAAAATATGCCTTAGAGGAGCTAAAATGATATCCGACCAGCCCACCTTTGCTCCATACGCCAAAGGAGGATGAAACACTATATCTATACCTAGCCGTGTCTGAAATACCAGTAAGCGGCGTACTGGTCCGAGAGGATCAAGGTACGCAGTTTCTTATTTATTATGTAAGCCGGACCCTAGGGGACGCCGAAACCAGGAATCCCCATATAGAAAAATTGGCTCTCGCGCTAATAAGCGCCTCACGAAAATTGAAGCCCTATTTTCAATGCTACCGTATCTGCGTTCTATCGACATACCCCCTCCGGAGCATACTGCACAAACCTGAGCTATCGGGCCGATTGGCCAAACGGGCCATCGAACTCAGGGGGTATGTTATCGAGTATCAACCTTGAACGACCATCAAGTCCCAAATTATGGCGGACTTTGTGGCCGATTTCTCGCCCTCCCTCGTACCCGAGGTAGAGAAGGAGCTTTTATTAAAATCAGGCACGTCTTCCGGGGTATGGACCTTGTTCACAAATAGCGCCACAAACATGAGAGGATCCGGGCTCGGTATAGTCCTAAAGCCAACCGTTGGTGGCGTAATCAGACAATCTATAAAAACTACAAAATTGACTAACAACGAAGCCGAGTACGAGGCTATGATTGCAGGTTTAGAATAGGCCAAAAGCTTGGGAGCCGAGACTATCGAGGAAAAATGCGATTTACTCCTGGTAGTGAGCCAGGTGAATGGGAGCTACAAAGCTCGAGAAGACAATATGCAGAGATATTTGGACAAAATCCAAGTCGCACTACGTCGCTTCAAAGAGTGGACCTTAGTCCATGTACCTCGAGAGCAGAACAGCGTGGCCGATGCCCTCGCAAACCATGGATCATCTATTGAAGAAGAGGACCTACTCCCCGGACTGTTGTTCAGTTATCTAAATTAGTGGTCGAGGAAGGTCATGCTGAGATTAATTCCACCAGCCTAACATAGGATTGGAGAAATAAATATATTGATTATTTAAGAGAAGGGAAGTTGCCCGCGGATCCAAAAGAATCGAGGGCCCTGCGAACCAAGGTAGCACGATTCTCGCTCGATATAAATGAGACTCTGTACAGAAGGACTTTCGATGGCCCCCTAGCGGTACGTCTAGGGCTAGGGGACACAGACTATGTTCTCCGAGAAATTCATGAGGGTACTTGCGGAAACCATTTCGGCGCTGACTCCTTAGTCCGGAAGGTGATCAGGGCAGGCTACTACTGGGACAACATGGAAAAAGACACCAAAGAATTCGTCCGAATGTGCGACAAATGCCAGAGATTCGCCCCCATGATTCACCAGCCCGGTGAGCAACTACATTCGGTCTTATCGCCATGGCCGTTCATGAAATGGGGAATGGACATCGTTGGCCCCTGCCAACGGCACCAGGTAAAGCTAAATTAATTTTATTTGTGACTGAATATTTCTCAAAATGGGTGGAAGCGCCTGCCTTCGAGAAAATAAGAGAGAAGGAAGTCATTAAATTCATATGGGATCACATTATGTGCCGATCCGGAATCCCCTCCGAAATAACATGCGATAACGAGAGGCAGTTCATCGGGAGCAAGGTGACACAGTTCCTTGAAGACCACAAAATCAAGAGAATCCTGTCAACCCATACCACCCCTGTGCAAGCGGCCAGGCCGAGTCCACGAATAAAACTATCATTCAGAACTTAAAAAAGAAGCTGGAGAGCACCAAGGGAAAGTGGAGAGAAACGCTGTCCGAAGTACTATGGGCATACCGAACAACTTCCAAGTCAAGCACAGGGGAGACGCCTTTCTCTCTAGTATACAGCGCCGAGGCTTTGATACTAGTGGAAGTCGGGGAGCCGAGCGCCAGATTCCAACACACTACCGAGAGCTCGAACAATGAGGCCATGACAACGGCCCTCGAACTACTAGATGAAAAACGAGAAGCCTCGCTGGTCCGAATGACCGCCCAGAAGCAAAGAATCGAAAGGTATTATAACAAGAGAACAAACCTCCGGTATTTCGGGGTCGGAGACTTAGTCCTAAGGAAAGTAACTCTCAACACCTGAAACCCTAATGAAGGAAAGCTAGGCCAAAACTGGGAAGGACTGTACCGTATCCTCGGAATATTCGGCAAAGGGTCTTATAAGCTCGGCACCATGGAGGGCGAACAACTTCCGAGTAACTCGAACATATCAATGCTAAAACAGTATTATTGCTAGGGCATCCGATTGAAAATTCCATGAGTACCCTCGAGCAGGCATTGCACTCTTTTCCTTCGACCAGATTTTGTCCCCGGAAGGGTTTTGTCGGCAAGGTTTTTAACGGGGCAAGATCCACGCGCTACCTAAGGAAGACTAAGCAAGTATTCGGCACTTCCTTTGCAATCAACCCCGAATACTGGAGGGCATCCCCCAGGGGTCCCAACTGTAAAATGATGTATCGGGCATCCCCTCGGGGTCCCAATAGTAAAATGATGTATCGGGCCAGACGATCGAACGAACCGTGCCTATGTAGTCGGTCCCATGACAACGAAACAATATGCACTTACGCTAAGTAATCAAAGAATACCTTTTGTCAAAGCATCTCATACTCCAAACAAAAATCACCATTTTGCCAAAATAATTCCTCCATAAAAAATGTCCTGGATACTCAGAGACTAACGTCAATGATTCGGCATCCGCATGACCTCAGGGTCGAAACTCCAAACTCTAAGACCTCAAGCAAGGCATGAATCATACTTGTACCAAGTATCAACAAAACTGTAAGACCTCAAGCAAGGCATAAATCATACTTGTACCAAGTATCAAAAAAACTGTAAGACCTCAAAGGCATGAAAATTTTGTAAGACCTTACTACAGGCATAAACTCGATCCCGAAGTTTAGGCTATATATCGAACATGTAAGATCCTTGAAAAGGCATACCCTCGATATAGACACCTAAACTACTACACTCGGTACCAAAAATGGCTTCGGCCAAGCACAAATGATTACGGTCATACGGCTGTACCAGCCAAGCTAACGCGACTCGGGGACGCCCGACCGTCGCTACAATGTCATAGGCCATTACATCGAGTCTACTTCGAAAAGGACCGGTTAAACAGTCTACCCTCGACATAGGCAAAAGAGCTTCGACCACGTTAGCTCCACTTCATTGGCTTCGAGATACTCAGCCTCTAAGCCAAACCTTACGGGGTGCTCGATCATCGCCACGAAATGACTCGAAATCGAGGTTCTTCCCGAACCGACGACGGGTCAGACAAAAATTACTTCAAAAAGTCATTAACGAGGGGAAAACAAAGCCAATAAAAGGTCGCTTCGACCCAAGGCGTATGAGCCACTATCGCCAGCCCACACAAATATAAAGCTTGAGGGTCAAATGAGCTCGAGTCGTAACCCGATTTAGAGACAGAACCCAAAATAGTTAACTACATATGCCTAAGGACAAAGCATAAGAGCCATTATCCCCAGCTCACACGAACACGAAAACTTGAGGGTCGATTGAGTTCGAGTCGTAACCCGATTCGGAGATAGAACCCAAAATAGTTCACTACATATGCCTCAGGGAAAAGCGTAAGAGCCATTGTCGCCATCCCACGCAAACATAAAAGCTGGAGGGTCAAATAGGCTCGAGCCGGAACCCGACTCGGAGAATAAACCCAAAATAGTTGAGGATAAGCATAAGAGCTCAAACGCCAACTTGTACTAAAGGTCGCATTAGCCGAGCGCGTAAGAGCCCCCGGGCCAGCGTAACGAGCCCCAGGGCCATATCACGAACCCAAGGATTCTTACGAACCCAAGTATTCGAGACAAAAAGGGGAATAGAAGAAATAAAGCCATAAGGTTTTCTTCTATACAAATGCTAAAAAGGGAAACCTCCACATATAGCATACTATGAAAGTACTATATACAAAGAGGGAAATGAACAGAACCCTAATCCATCGTCGAGTCTACATCTTCAATGGCTCCACCGAGGGTTGCATCGCGATGACTACGAGTCCTCCAGCGGCCCCTTCTCAACAGCATCTTCCATTTTCGGGACTCTACCCTCATTTTTAGCACCACCTGAGCTGCCGCCCGGAACACCTCCAAAAGCCTGCCTTCGAGAGCCCAACCGAGCATGTTCCACAGCTTGAGTTAATTTTGGACTAGCGTCCTCAGACGCCCTCTCGATGCAAGCGCATGCCGCAATAGCATCCTCTCTGTGCAAGGATACAAGCGCCTCGGCTTCAGCTTTGATTCTAGATAGTGAAGCTACCAGCTCGGAATGGAGACCTCTGTACTTGTCACTGCCTTCCTTCGCATCACTAAGCTGACGCCAACTGAGGTCACTTTCTCTCGGAGGGCATCCCTCTCGGAAGTTATCTCCCTCACATGCCGTTTAAGTTCGGAAATTTTGGCATCTCTGGTTCGAAGCTCCTCCCTCAGCAAGGCACCTTCTTTCTCAAACATGAATCCGATAAAAGATGTTAAAACACCAGGGATCTAACGAAAAGTTCAGATAATAGTAAACGGGGGCTGAGTAACCTGCTCAGTAAGGTAGGCTTTCTCGCGCTCATGACGGGTTACCTCATCCTGATACCGGGTGAAAGTCTGGATATAAAGCGCCTTGGTCTGAAGCCACGAAAAAATATATGTTAGAAAAGCAAAGATCGGAGCACCCTAGAGGGGCGGACAGAGTTAGCAAAAGTTACCCGCTCGCAAAGCCTGCTCATCTCACCAAAGTTAAGTAAAGCATTAACCTCAGGAATTCCCTCGAGAATGGTTGGTAGTCTCTCATGCGCATCTCCGCCTTTGACTGGTGTGCCTACATCGGAGGGCTCTTCATGCGGGGCATCTTGCACTCCCTTAAAAGGTAGGGTCGTCCTCTGAAGGAAATCGATCGCAACCACAACAATAGCAGGATCAACCGGGGCCACCCCTAGTCCATCCAAGGTACCGGATCTCGGCCCCTCCGAACTTCCTGTCAAAGGCATCTCAGCCTGAGGGGAATCCCGGCCACCAGCCAGCTCGGGGGCACTGCTCGATACTCCATCCGTTGTCTCCTCGCTACGAAGCTAGACCACAACTACATCAAACTCCGTCTCAGAAGCCTCCGTCCCTACGGCACAAGGATCGACCAAGTTTATACACTCCTTGGGGGTCGTCGTGAAGCTACTTTCCCCTTCACCTTCAACTCGAGGGTTTCCTGCCGTCTCCGGAGTCAGAGCTGCCATGTAGGCCTTAGATTCTTCCACCTTGACCTTCTTGAATTTCGACGGCCCGTCCGATGGATCCCTTTGCCTTTTCTTCCTTTCGCCAAGCACTAAGGCGTCCCCCTCGACGGACAATGCTCCCTTCGTCAAAGGGACTTCCCCCAGACCTACACAAATGCAGAAGTTAGACACAAGGTACGAGAACGCTGCTAATAGCGATTTAGATCAAAGATTGCGGCTACAGCAGGGCTCGAAGCTTTCCATGATCCTTGGCTTCCCACTGAGCTCGAGATAAATCGCGCCACACTCGCTTAGCTTATGGGAAAATCGAATACAAACGGCCGACCCAATCTTGGAGATCCTGAACCGCGCCAGGGTAGATCGCTACGGCTGAAATAGCAAGAGAAGTAAAGTTAGATGCTTGAAGAAACATTGTCAAAGAGAAGCAAAGGAGGACTAGGGAACGACATTCCACCTCTTAGGGAACGACATCTTTTTCGCCGGGATCAGGTCAGAAGTCCTCACTCGGACAAATCGGCTTACCCATCCCCCATTCCCAAGCTCCTCGGTACAGGCAAAGAGAGACCTCGGGGCTCGACAGCGGAGCTTGATTAGGCCCCCGCGGAGGAGACGAGGGCTATACATCCTGATCAAGTGGTCGAGGGTGAAGGGAATCTCCTCGATCATGTTTGCGTAATACCTGATCATATAAACGACGCGCCAGAATGAAGGATGAATTTGACCAAGGGTTACTTGATACCTCCGGCAGAAGTCGAGAATCACGGGGTCAATCGGGGGCGAGGATGGCCCTACCGGTCCTCAGGTGAATGGATAGGTATACACACTCAGAAAGCAGGCTTTATATGTCGTAATATCTTCTTCCCGAGCAGGGATCTACACAAGCACGGCATCCCCCCACCAACAGTCAGCCCTCACTCTTCTGACATCCGTTACCGAGCTAATATATCGAGCCACGGGCTCACGGCGCTCTGGCTTCGAGGAAGGTCTCTCGACCTTGAAATCAGAAGTCATCGCAAAAGATCCTGGGACGCATTCCTCAACACGAGGAGGTGTGGCCACTTCTCCTTGAGATAAAAGCGAAGAGGATGAGACCGCAATCCCCTGAGAAGAAGAGGCGGAAGTTTTCGCCATTTTTAGAAAATTCCGGAAGACGAAGAAAAGTTGCGTTCCTGGAAAAAATGAAAGCAAAGGAAGAGCAAACCTTTTCTGGGGTTCGGGAGTAGAATGAGTTATAGAAAATAAGAAGGGGAGTATTTATAGAAGCTCCACGTGCGCATTGAAGAAGGCCAAGAGACAGCCAACTGCCATAGCCAATGCGGAGATCCTCTGGGGCTGCGTGTGTATCGTATCTTGGCAACTTGTGACTGATGCCGTTACGGGAGTACCAAAGGAGGAAGAAATTCAAGGTCGTTTCTTATCACTTCCACTCTAAGAAACGCGGAAACTATCTGTGTACGGCAAAACCGGGGGATCCGATTTCCCCGTCATTAGGGTGCCCCGAGAACGTGCTTCTCAAGTGTCGAGACCGAGGTCGAGACTCACCTTCGAGGGCTGTTGGATTTCGACTCGGGGCAGTGCTTACCAACGGTTATATTAGGAAAGATGGGAGTTCCAAAGGAATGCATCCACAGTCGATAAATTTGTCACGCTATTCTGAAGCGGTTGGTCTGAACCTACATCATGACATTAACCAGCTGTCCCATCCCTACTTCTTTGTCATTAATATATTTTATACTGTGATGGCATTCCCCTCCTATATAAAGGGGGTCCTTGACACTTTGTAAGGGGGTTGTTCCAATTGTTCACACGAAATATACAATAACTCTCTCTCCTTTCTCTTTAACATACTCTCTCGATATTGTTGCTCTTACTTATAACTTTCATAGTTGTTCTTCATTTATTGCTTATTATTGGTCATAAAGAGCCTTCGCTAATTATTTTATAATTGTTAGTTCTTCCCCGATTACCCATAATAGTCCGAGACCAGGAATTGACCTCGAGGCCCGTATCGGTCAGTCTGAGGTCCCGATTGGCTAGCTCATCGGTTTGACTGCAACTCTATTTTAGCTTGCATTTCGTGTCTAAACTTCATACATACAACATCATCTGCTTAAACAACTAGCATAAAAATAGATCACGTATTTTTAGAGTCCCATCAACAAATTTAACTGTTATTACCATTTTCATGGTAAACATCATATACTCATGCTCTCGGAGTGTTCAACCTCACTCAGCACGCTCAATCACTCAGCACTTCCAATTACTCAACACTCTCAATCACTCAGCACCCGCACTCAGCACTCGACGGTACCTGCGCTCACTGCTGGTATGTCAAACTCTGGAGGAGCGGATCGTGCCCAAGCGCTAATATTAGTCAACATGGCTTGTTGTAGCGTACATCCCAATCCCATCATAAATCAATAAAGCTTGCTGCAGCGTGCAGGCCGATCCCGTAAATATTACTAACATTTAGTCCCTCTCCTCACTAAGTCATCAATATCTCCAGTCTCTCGGGTTCACATATCTCATGCCAATCAGCCCAAACAATGATACATGATGTAACACTAAATGATAACAAAGACTGTGATATGATATGCAATTGATGAGTGCGCCTGAATACATAAATGCAATGTGAGCAAATAACTCAACAGCACAAACGACCTCGGTAAGTCCCAACAGTACCAACATATAGTCTAATCATGATTTCTAACATGGATCACACCTCAATTACTCTAACACGTGGGGATTACATAAATAGCAATAAGGTTTGATAACTACACAGTGTTGCGGAAACAACCGAGTTACAATTAAAATGGTGCACTCCCACACGCCTGGCACCTAGCATGTGCATCACCTCAACACCAACCACATAACACTTAATTCAGGGATTCATTCCCTCGGTACCAAGTTTACAAGTGTTACTTACCTCAAACCGCACAAACCTCTACTCTACAAGCCCTTGCCCTGTGAATCGATCTCCGAACGACTTGAATCTAGCCACAAACAACTTAATACAATCAATACAAGCTATAGGAATCAATTCCATTCAATAAAGATAAGTTCTTTAACAAAATCCAAAATTTCAACCCCGGTCCCATCTCTCGTAATCCAACAAAATTTACAAAATACGAACATCCATTAAATAACGAGTCCAACCACACCAAAATCATCCAATTCTGACCTCAAATCGCTACTCAAACCCCAAAATCTTACTCTCTAATGCATGGGTCAAAATCCCCAATTTCACCTCAAAACACCAAATCTATGGGGAAAATTCAATAGGTATTCAATATATTAATAGATAAAAATGACCAAAAGTTGCTTTTCTCTTGAAGTCTAGTGAAAACTCCTCCAAAAATCGCCTCAATCCGAGATCCTAAAATCCAAATATGAGAAAATCCTCAAAACCCTTGACTTTATGCATTCTACCAGTGGTTCCATTTTTGTGGTCCACTTATCCACTTCTACAGTACCGCTTTTGTGGTTTGAAGTTCGCACCAGTGAAATAACACAAGACCCCCGACCAAGCGAACCTATTGTCCTATATCTGCACCTGTGGGAATGCTTTTGCGGGCCTGCGGAGTCCTTCCGCTTCTGCGACTCCACTGGCCCCTGCCCGTTTCCGCTTCAACGGGCCTTCTTATGCAGAAGCGGACTTCCTTCTGCACCTGAGCTCCGCACGTGTGGCCAAAACCTCGCAGGTGCAGTTACACCAGAACAACTGCCACAGAAATTTCATAAGTCCAATTCTTTATCCAATTTCAATCTGAATCACTCCCGAGGCCTCGGGACCCCTTCCAAACATTTAAACCCATCCTAAAACATCATATGAAGTTATTCAAGGCCTCAAACCATATCATATAACATCAAAAACAAGAATCGCACCCCAATTCAAGCCTATTGAATCTAATGGATTTCCAACTTCTACAATCGATGCTGAAACCTATCAAACCAACTCCGATTGACCTTAAATATTTCACACAAGTCATAAATGACACAACAGGCCTATTCTAACTTCCGGAACCAAATTTCGAGCTCGGTAACAATAAAGAAAACTCTCAGTCAAACTTCTGAACTCACTCAAACTTCAACTATTCAAACTTTTCCCAATTCAAGCCAAAATGACATACGGACCTCCAAATCAATATCCAGACACACTCCTAAGCTAAAATCACCATATGGAGCTATCGAAACCATCAAAACTCCATTCCGAAGTTATTTACACATAAGTTAATATCCGGTCCACTCTTCCAACTTAGCCTTCCAACCTTGGAACTAAGTGTCCCAATTCATTCCGAAACATCCTCGCAACCAAACAAACTATCCCGGCAAGTCACATAACAACAAAAAAACATAGAATAAGTAATAAATGGAGGAACGGTGCTATAATACTCAAAATGACCGGCCGGGTCATTACACTATGAATGACCTTGAGTTAGGACTAGGGTCTATATGACCAGCTCCGTATAAATAAGTAGTACAAGTTAACCACATGTATCGACAGTTTTATATACTTAAGCGAATGTAAAAAAAAATTGGCTTATGTAAATGCATTTTTAAAACAGAAAGAATAAATAAAAGTTCTTTTATTTTTATATCTTATTTCTTGTTATTCCTTTCATTTGAATGTTACTTAAGCTTCAAGTGCAAGTGTAAGAATAAACAGGAGACGTCCTCTTCAAGAGCACCATAATCATAATGGCTATCTTTTATGAAACCCTCGTAACTAAATGGAAAAACTCAAAAGTATGAATACCCAGTACTAAAGTTAAACAGATGTAAAAATTCTCGAACTTTATCAATAGAGAAATAAAAAGATATCTTTTGCACAGAAGTTAAGTAAAAATGATGTCTTTTGTTTTAAAAAACGTTGAACCCAATAAATGTTTCAGCATAATTAAAAAAGAAAAAAAATACATTAGTTTGAATTAACAGCAAAGTCTGGAGGATGAGAAGTTTCCGCTTCATCTTTGGAAGAAGAAGGTTGCTCAGAATCAACTTCATCCTTATCTTCTTTATCATCTTCAACTTCTTCCTCAGTTTTTGAGAACTCAGAGCAAGTGCTCGAGGAGCTTTAAGCAGCGAGCCGGGTAGGAATTTTCTCGAAGGCAGTTGTCACTAAGGCAGGGCTTAAGCGATGTAGTCATCAATATTTGAAATTCGTTCTTTCGCATCTTCCAAAGTTTTCCGCCTCATGGGATAAACTTGATGAGTTTTCTCAAACAAGAAAGAATCTTCTTGATCTCGGTGGTTGGCCTGGAGTCTTTGAATTTTCAACTGCAACCGCTCATATTCAACCTTCAAGATGTCATAGGTCCAGGAAAGATCAGTATTGGTCTTCGCATGTTCGCAATTTTGCTCCTTACCTTTTTGAGCCTTTCCTCCATTCTTTCTGTATGCGGTAAAATCGGAGGGTCCAATTTTCAGCCATTACAATGCCTCGCAAGCAAGCTATCCGAAGGCTCGAGACTACGATGGAGATTTACCCCGAGGGGCCATCAATGTCCAACCTCGAGACAATGCAAGTCAACAGTTATGATAGAAAAGTGGGAAGTTCCCTAGGCGCACGACTAGAGCTGACAAAGTCTAGTAGGCCAGCTCTGACCCGTATCAGGGCATTAAATGGCTGTACCGGCCTCATATCTTTGTAATTAATGCATTTGTACTATGTTCACCCTCATATGTAAAGGGGATCCTTGTTATTTTGTAGACATATTTCGCTTAATATTGAATATACAAGAACGTTCTCTCTGCTTTTAACGCATTCTCTTGATCTCATTACTTCCATTTATTGCCTATATTCATTGTGTTCTATTTATTGTTATTCATTTATTGCTTATCATCATAAAGGGCCATCACCGTAGCTCCCATAAAGTGTTAATCCTCCTTCGATAGCTCTAAGCCGACCACCCAACTCGACCCCGAGGCCTTGTAAACGAGCTCGAGGCCCCGATCTTCATCTGCTTGGTTCGATTATCATACCGTCTCTAAGCTATAATCTTGATTTCTAATCTTTTACTTAGCGTCCATTGCTTAACAACTAGCATAAAAATAGATCACGTGTTTTTAGAACCACAAAATCAAATTTAATTGTAATTATCGTTTTCACGGTAAACAGTTTTTGACACCCAATTTTTCCCTGTATATTTTCAATAAACAAAATATTTTCAAAATAGCATATATATATATATGCGTATATAAGCACGTCCAAGCATTTTATTATTTTTCCCATAATTTTAAAGTTTTTAAACTGATTTATTTCCCTTTTTCATCCACAAAATCCTAATAATTATGTCCAAAATTATTATTATTGTTATTTTCTTAAGATTCACTTATTGGATCCTTATATTTATGTCAAAATATGGCTAAGGTAATTTTTGCATATTTTTACAATTTTATTTAGTATTTTTAAAGCTAATTGCATATAATTGCAATATTAGCCTTTTTAAGATTTAATTGTGTTTTATATTCATAAAATTAAGCCCTATATTTCTAAGTTGTTATTTACATGCTGTGAGTCATTTTTGAGCTTTCAATTTATTCTCAGAAATTTATTTACCATTTTTTATAATTCAAAAAGGGGGAAACTAGCTATTTAAATAACAACCCATTTGTGTTTAAATTTTAGCCTAAATTTAACCCCAAATCAAGCCCCAATTCTCTAGTCCATTTTAATTTTTTACCCGACCCAAACCCTTTTAAAACCAACCCCAACCCGGATTCCCTACCTACCTCTTTAATTCAGGCCGTTGATCATTCAGATCAACAACCACCGTTCAATCTTCCTAAAATAAACCTGAACGACCCCTTACCCTTATTCACTTTTCACCAAACGCCACCTTTGAATCCCCTTCACTCAAATTCTCTCTGCAGCCTCACCCAAACCCTAGCCGCCACTACCCCATTCACCCTAATCCACCTCAATCCCCACCTAATCCATGGTCTCCCATGGAGTTTTGAGACGTGTACTCGTCTCCTATGTCTACTGGTTACATATTTTTCGTGATCCTATGGGCAAATCGTGAAGAGGTCTGGTCCAGTCTTTGCTCGACTTTGATCTCTGGTCCTTCTCCGGACATTCATGGCTGTTCAAGTCAGATCCTTGACTTTTCCGGCTAGATCGGTATCTTTTAAAGCCTTTCTCACTTTCTCTGGGTTCTTTGAAACCCTAGCTCTAAGAGTTCTTCGATTTTTCTTTCAGATCTATCTTAGATCTGTGCTTATTACAAACCTCTTTTTCTCGAAGGTTCTTCGATTTTTCTTTCAAAATGACTCTCCATTTTTTAACGATTAGGGTTTCCTAAACTTTTCTCCGATTTTCAGTATGTTTTTATGATTTTTACTATGTTTGTCCATGTTTGCTGCTACCTGGTTCATCATGCTAAAAGCCCTAAGTGTTTTGGCTCTACCTGGGCTTCTGAAACTCTCTTGGTTTATTTTATACGCATGTTTGGTTCGATTAAGTTCTTTGCGTTTGAATCCTTTTGCCTTGTGTAACTTATCTGATTCTGAGTTCTTATCATCTCTTAAACTCGACTATTGTTGAAACGCTAATTTCTTAAAAGGTTTTCCTCGCTTGTTTCTGTGAGACCTTTACTCGTTTTCGACTCTCTTACCGGTTACTATGTTCTTCTTCACTTTTGATTCAATGTGACTACTTGACCTACTTGATTACTGTGCTTCGAATAGTTTTCTTATACTGCGAAACCCTAGCTTACCCCTACTGCTACTGTATGTTTGTGTTGTTTCTTTTGTCAACATGTTTGATTCGCATGCATGTTCATTCCTTGCTATTTATATGTTGAGGTGCAGAATCATGATCCTTTCTTGATTGATCTTGATTTCCTCAATGTTACGACTGATTGTAAAAGTTTCCCTTATAAACCCTAATTTTTACTGGCTTTTGTCTATATTGATTGATTCCCTTCCCTTCATTACTGTGATATTTTACCTTGAATCCTTTCCTAAAATTAAGTTACTTAGACTCAGTCATTTACTTCATACTTTTACTGCCCCCTTATATGGCAATAATCAATCTGTCCCCAAAACTGTTTTCGTTCCTTAATTAAACATGTTAGTATCCGTTAAGCAGTGATTCCTTAATTAAAGGGAATCACTTGTGTTAATTGATTTTGATTGTGATTATTTCCATGTTTGTGTTAAGACTTTACTTATTACCTTATTCTTCACTCGTTTTCAAAACTATAAATACCCTACCCTCTCTTCTTTCAAAGAGACGGAGAATTGAGTTCAGAACACACACTTACACACTCAAAACTCTTTCCTTCTCTACTATTATTACTTCTGCTACTACTTTGTCTAGCCGGCTGAAAGCCAAAGCTAGACTGTGGAATCCTGCTTATTGTACCTTTCTGCACCTTGCTTTCTCTACTGGTATGTCTTAGTTAATTTTTTAAGCCTCAACAACAATATGCTTCTTTAATTGTTTCAGTTTCCCTCGTTCTTGTTTACATCTGCTGTGGTTCCGCAGTCAAGTTATGTTACTACCTTGCTGTAATATCCCCTTTCCCACTAGATTAATGCACTCCCTTGTTTTTGTCACTTACTATGAACTTGCTATCCAAAGTCCCTACTCCCTCAATGTGATTATGCGCTTTCTGACAAGACTGTGATCATGCCAGTATCAGCCATTGATGTGCATGTCCAACTAGTCCTAAGACCCTTAATGGGGTTAAGTGTTGAAAGTCAGATGTATGTGTGTCCCAAACCCCTTTGTATGACTGTAATTCTGTTTGTGATCCCATCTTGGGAATTTGAGTTTCATTTACAACTGTTTCAATCACCTCTGTCACTAATTGCTTTCAAAATGGACTGTTAGTACAACTTCTTTAAATAAATCTCTTTCAACATGTGTTCTGCACTTTCACTATATTCTTAGAATCTAGGTTCTTCCCCTCTTGTGTGAGCCTTGCCTTGGGACCGTTGAGCTCCCTGTGAACTTGGACAAATAAGGGCCAGCCCTTCCACACTGCACTCGTTCTGTTTGATTATGCAAATCTGGGTGTGAGCACTGCCCGAGATCCTTTGAGGCCCTTAGGAAACTCTGACACACCCAAATATGAGAAATGCTTTGAAATGTTGGCTCTTTGAGGTGGTTAATTACATAACTCAGAGAGGAAGTCAAGATTAGGCTTCCGTTGGTTGTAATTTCTTATTCTGCACTTCTTTTGTAGTTCAATCATTTGGTCTGTAATAATTTGTAAACATTATGGGGTTGGCTAGTGAAAAGAGATGGGTAATATGCATGTTTTAGCTATTAAAAGGGTAGAAAGCATGTTACTAGGTTTACATTCCTACTTGCGCAATAGAATCCATTGCTTAGGACTCATTTCATGTGTTAGAGATCCTGTTCCTTAGGATTTGCACTTATCATTTTTCAGCATGTCCATTTCACTATCATACCAATTAACAATTCCTGCGTTAAATGTATTAATAACCGGTATTTCTGCAATCATATTCCTACTGCTATGTACACTTAGAGATCCTGTTTTAGGCTAAACAACATTAACAAATGTATCATCTCTGCATGCCCTATTAACTGTAATATTTTGCATATAGAAATCCTGTTTGGGATTCCGCATATATACATCATTCGCACCTCTTTTCATTTAGATACCATGTTTTTAGAATCTCACTCATATTCGCTTAAGCACACTTAGGCTAATTATGAATGCATGAAAAGGAATAAAACAATTTCATTTAGTCTTTACAACTAATTGGCCATAATTTCTATGTGCTGAACACCTAGAACAACATATTAGGTAATAACAATAGTCTCCAACTACTAGTAATCCTAAATAACTACTGAATCATGTTCACGCCTAGTCAAGCCTTAGGTAATTACATAAATAAAAACTAGAACTGCCTCTGTTTAGTTATTAACAGCTACAACCAGCAGACATGCCTGATTCGGACTTCTTTTCTGAGTTATATAATGAATCTCGTTCTGACTCAAACACCCTGCTTTAGGATTTAAAATTCAGACCTTAACTGTGTTTAAGTCATGCTGCTTGTATGCATTATTTGCGGAGGTATAAATTTTACCTTTAAACCTAAGAGTCATCTTAGAACCTCCTTCTTATAGGAATAGTAGTCCTAAATTCCTCCGGGACTGATAAGAATGGGACGGGTAACAGCATGCAATAGAGGTCGAGACCAATCCTCGCTTTAATACCTTTACGGGGTGGGAAGGGTAGATATGGATATGATGATCGGTGCGCTAATACCACGTGTAGCCCCTCTTTCGAGGAGTGATTACCGGGTATTGCATTGATGTGATCCATATTACAAACAAACCTAGGACCCTTTTTTTCATTCACAAGTATGCTTAGATTATAACTCTTTTCAAAGCCTTGCTTTATTGTTTTGCAAACACTTGTGTTTTTAAATTTAAAATCCCCTATTATTTGAGCCTTGTTTGTTTACTTGCTAATTGCACAAATTCACAAAAAATTATCTGCCCGGGAACCACACTAGTGGATCCTGAGGGGTGCCTAACACCTTCTCCTTGGGATAATTTCAAGCCCTTACCCTATCTCTGGTTATCAAATGTAGTCGTAGTTGAACCCCATAGGTGCCCTAACGCACCTTAAAAATCATTAGGTGGCGACTCTTCAAAATACCCAATTTCCAAAAGGAAATGAGTCATTACACCTCCATGAATGTCGAAACCCGAACTCCTCTCCGCGGAGGGAAAAAAGGGGTGCGACAGCATGTCGACTCTGCTGGGGAGTTTTAGGCTTTTACCATTTTAGATTTTTCTTGTGAATTTTTACCTCTACCTATGTGCAATTATTTGTTTAATTCCTTTAAGCATTTAATTTCTTCTTTAAAAGCAAAACTTACATATCTCCTTTGTTTTCTTTCCTTTATTGCTTTAAATTATGAAACTGCTGTATTTATCGCTTTCTTAGCATGCAAATATATGTCAACATGCTTTTAATTATTGCATAATCATGCTCAACATCATACTCCACTCGTGCCAAACAAATACAATAGCAACGCTTATAATGAGTGGTTGCGCTCTTCCTATATCATTTCCCCCTAAATTCGAAAAGGCATATTTACGGTAAAACTAGTCGATCAGCGGTGCAGTCAACAGTTCCGAGCCATCCCCCTAGCCGGATCAGTTATGTTGTCCCCATAATGATCCTTTAAGATAGCCTTGTCCAAAGTCCATTGGGTTTCCCTATCCCCTAACGGGCATCATCACATTCTGTGCATTTATTTGGAGAACTAGATGCTTCATGCTAATCATTGATATTAAATAGTCGAGTTCGGTGGGGGAAGGGTCTAACCTTATTTGCCTTGCAGAAATATGAGGCACGAAGTTCCCAGATTCAGCATGGTCACCAACATCCACCCAAGATTGCTAAGCTGGTGGAAAGATTTACACTCTAGTGATCAAATTCTCGTCAGAAAATATCTAGGAAAACTACCATCCCTTTTGGAAGTCCAACCTAATAACATGATCATAGAAGCTGCCATATTGTTTTGGGATTGTGAAAGGGCCGTATCCCGCTTTGGGGGCATTTAAATGACACCTTTGCTGGAGGAGATCGGAGGACTGGCCGGTCTAGTGTGGGAAACTCCGGGTTTGCTAATGCCTGAGAATCGCAAAGGCAGGGGCTTCCTTAAAATGATGGGTTTGAAGAAGAATCCAGAATAAACATGCCTGAAGGAATCATACATCCCTTTTGACTACTTGTATGAAAGGTACGGTCACAGCAAATCTTACCGTGCCTACTCTGGCGAGTTTGCCATCACGTCCTTGGGACACGTCCATCGCAGGGTTTTTGTCTTCATATTTTACTTCCTGGGTCTGATTGTATTTCCGATGAAGAAAGGTAGAATCCTTACCAGGCTGGCTATGGTAACTAAGACCCTAATGGAAAGGATTGGTGGGCAGTCATTTAGCATTGTACCCATGATTATTGCAAACATATATCGAGCATTAGAGAAGTGTCAACGAGGAGCGAAACACTTCGAAGGCTGCAGTCTGCTACTTCAATTTTGGCTCATAGAGCATCTCCAAAAGGGCGAATATTGACAAGAAAGTCAGCGTAGGACTGGGATGATCACATCGCTTTCCACAATCCAAAGCGAATGAATTACATCTCCGACATGTTCGCTCAGCCTGAGGATGCTAAAGGATGGGTTGAGCTATTTGATAATCTGACTGAAGAACAGATTCAATGGATGTTCAAGTAGTTTCCGACCGGGGAGTTCATCGCCCGATCCAGAGATGCACCTTTCCTGATACTGATTGGTTTGAGAGGAACATACCCTTACGTCCCTCTTCGAGTTATGAGGCAAGCTGGTAGGAAGCAAGTCATACCCAGGGTCGACAAGATGAGCCATTTCCGAGCTGACATCCAAAATGATGATAGTCCCTAAAGTGCCAAGCCCAGCATATGTGGCACTGCAAGATCATAATGGGGAGAGATACCATCGAGCCAGACAGGTATCATCTTGGTTGCGCTCCTTTCTACTCAGGTTGGTTGGAGGACAATCATGATGGTCTGGGCCAACCAGGGTTTGTTCGAGGTCACCGGATTATAGATGAAAGGGCCGAGGCGCGAGTCAAGTACAACCAGCTGCGTAACAGGATCCGTGAGTGCGAGAGCGAACACCGCGAGATACAAGAGTCCAACCAGAAGCTGATTGAGGAATGGAATGACATGGCTGTCAGTGCCAACAAACGGCTAGGATACTTGGAGCGAGGCATAGTAGAACTGGAGAGGAAATTTCTCAAGAGGGTCGAAGATTGTCAAGAGGCTAAAGGAACTGAAGGTGGATATTTAGCTAGAGCATACCTGTTGCTAGGACTTTGTGAGTTGGGGAAGCTGTTCGACGGAGCCAAGGATGCCGAATCTGGGGAAGGTCCTTCTGGGACCAAGTAGATAGGAGTTTATCTTTTCCGCTTTAAAATGTAACAAGGCCAGTGGCCATTCGTAACTTCTATTTCCTGTTTATTTAAATTTGGGATTCGTTTTATCATTATCAATCAAATGAGGCATTTAGCATTTCAAATTCTCCAAATCAACTTGTCTCTAGGCCCACCTCGGGCACAACGAGGTTCCCAAATTAGGAAACGCTTTACATTCCTGCACTACGTGTTTAAATATTGCAATACTTTTTTATGATCCTCACTAACTTGGTTACTTTTTTGTTTTATTTTTGTTTTGTTATTCCCCTCCCCAAAGGTTAGTTTGTGCACTCTGGAAACATCATCTTATTCCAATAGATCCAGGGGCCCTCCACCCACTCCTCCTCTTAGTCCTGTTAAGAACAAGAACAAAAGCAAGATGGAAGGTTTGAACAACATCAGAAAAGAGAACACAACAGCAGAGGCCACTGATGTCCATGGTATACGGGTTCCCAACGAAAATGTGTCACAACTTGAGCAGAAATTGTTGAAGTTTCAGGAAGAGCTCGATCAGGTTCGGAATCTGGCCAACCTATCCTTCTCCATCAGAACCCCAGACACCAACTTCCCTAATGTTCAAAACCCCACACCTCCTGAAAAACAACCGAATCACCCCACTACTCCAACAAAGAACCAATGCAACACTTGCCATACCCAAACAACATTCCACCAATCATCCTAGAGCCTCAAAAGTCCGCAAATGACCATTTCCACGCCCACACACCAAGCCACCACAACAATCCCATCTACATGGAGACCATGCCACCCTCCAGCGAACCTGTATCTTGCACAACTGAGTCTGATGAAAAGGATCTGCTCATCAGAAACTTAGCCGAGGAACTTAAGAAACTAACCAGCCGGATTCAGGGCGTCGAATGAAGCAAAGGGATCGAAGGATTAAACTATGAGGACCTCTGCATACAACCTGATGTCGAACTACCTGAGGGGTACAAACCTCCTAAGTTCGAAATGTTTGATGGTACAGGTGATCCAAGGGTCCATCTAAGGACATACTACAACAAACTGGTCAGAGTAGGTAAAGATGAAAGGATCCGCATGAAACTGTTCATGAGGAGTCTGAAAAGAGATGCTCTATCTTGGTACATCAGCCAAGACCCCAAGAAGTGGTCGAGCTGGGTAGGTATGGCATTTGACTTTATGGATAGATTCAGGTGTAATACACAGAATGCGCTAGACGTGTTCTATATCAAGAATATGAAGAAGAAGCCCACAGAAACGTTTTGCGAGTATGCTACTCACTGGAGGTCCGAAGCTGCTAAGGTCAGACCCGCCTTAGAAGAACAAATGAACAAGTTCTTTTTCCGGGCTCAGGACCCGCAATACTATGAACGGTTGATGCTGATTGAGAACCATAAGTTTTTCGACATTATCAAACTGGGCGAAAGAATTGAAGAAGGTATCAAAAGCGGTATGGTTACAAACTTTGAGGCCTTGCAAGCTACAAATAAGGCCTTACAGTCCGGTGGTGTGTCAAAGAAAAGGGACGTAGGGGCCATGATGGTTGCACAAAGTGATGTTTTAAGCGTCAACACCACACAAGAGGGGGGGTTATTTGTGTGGTACCCAATTTTTGCTCTAGAAGAACCTGGTTCTTCTAGATGTACTAACTACTGCTGTTTGCGGAATAATAAATACGGAAAATAAAGAACACAAAGATTTTTACGTGGAAAACACGTGGCTCAAAAGGTGAAAAAAACCACGACCTACTACTCAGTAGGATTTTCCCAAACTTCCACTAAAACCACTGAGCCAAAACAGCATTTACAAAACTCTTGTAAACCTGAGGATTAAACTCTAATCCTGTTGTGGCACACAGCCTCAACTGTTGCGACAACTTCAAGTTAACTCTAACTTGAATACTCAAAGTACCTAATACAATTGCTTCTATGAAAGCTGAAAGGTACAAGTTTAAATCACCTACTACAATTGAACTAAAATAAAAGAAAGACACAATGGAATTGGTTCTTCTATCTTGTCCAAGTAGCTTAATGAATGCACACTTAAATCTCACATAAATTGCTTGCAAAATCACCTCGCTCTTTTGCTCTCAATTTAGTTTAACTTCTGCGGTTGTGCAATACCTGTAAAAGAGAACAATCACTGTTATTTAATGAGTTAGTAATTAGAGTTTGATTAAGACTCAATTGATGATCTTCCATCGAAGTTGAGTCCATGAACAACACAAACTCCAACCCTATCTTTTATCCGGATTGTATTCTCTTGTCATAAGGAGACTTTCTCTCCTTATCCCATATGCAACCTTTTCGATCAGTTCAGGAGATATTGTTGTTTGATCAATGGGACTTATCTCCTTCACGTGCATCTCACACGTATAGGTTGACCAACACTGTGCTTCACATGATGGACCTGGTCCATGACTGAGTTCATTTGTCATTCTTCAAAACTTCACCTGTTCCTAGGCCAACAAATTCCCCCTTTTTGATGATGACAAACTCTGTGCTTTTCACTGATCAAAAACTTGTAAGAACTCAGGCTTTATCAATATCATCTCTTCCCCCTTTTGGCATCATCAAATAGTTGCATACACAGTGTGAAACCCAGACTTTAATAAGTATTCGTGGCCACTGGGGCAACTGCAAGTGAAATCATTGTGCAATTATCAATAATCAATACACATATTTAAACTATTAAGATCAAAATCATCATTGAACAAGAGAAAATAGCAGTTGTCATTGATAAAGTTATGGTTCCACAAACAGTCCACAAAAAGAAAGAAAAACTTTAAAAACATGAGCAAAAGAAAACAGAAACATCCCTAATTCGGGTAACTGGGGTTCACTAGGGGTACTAGACTGGTTCTAAAGACAAGTGCTGGAAGAACTAGAGCTTGGAGGAACTAGAGGGTTGAGATTGGAGAAGGTTTAGCATATTCTAAAGCATTCCATCACTCTTCTCCTTTTCTTTTGCTAGCTCAGTTCTAAGGCCATCTCTCTCATTCTCCAATTCAGCCACGCGTGCCTTGGGCCTAGCAATTTCATCATCCTTAGTTCCACAATCCTGAACCAAGTCCCTAACCTTGCTGTTGATGGGTGTCCTCATAGATGAACCAGGTTCAACTGGGATGGCATTGACAGGATAGTCACAAGCCAGTAGGGTCTTAACACCAAAATGCTCCTTGCTTGATACCATTTCCCATTTCTTCAAAGGCACCTTCAGCCTGTCCAGCACAGTAGTCAGTATGAACCCATATGGAGTGGAATGATCCTTGGAGCCATTAATGACTCTGTCTAGTAATTTGACAATGAAAGCAGGCTAGTTGATCTGTGTTCCTCTCTCCAAGCACTCCATAAGAACCAGGTCCATGTAATTTGTAGTGTGCCTTCTCTCTTGTCTGGGCAGCAGGCAATTGTTAACAAATTCAAACAAGACCTTGTGTTCATGCCTCATTTCACTTTTCTGCACAAATCTGGCTTCAGGCACTTCTCTAGAGTCATAGAATCTCCTAGTGATTTCAAGAGCAGTAGGGAGAGACTCCAGACATGGCCATCTTTGCCTTGTATAATCATCATACCCTTCAGTAGGTATGTCCAGGATCTCACCAAGTTTGACTGCATCAATCTTCACTCTTTCTCCTCTCACCAGGCTGGTGACTACTCCATCTTTTACAGCAGCACTGGCCATAAACTCAATCAATTCATTCCTAGCCAGCCTCCCATCCATTTCAAGGACCATGTCCTTCCAACCTTGTGCGGCTAAAGCATCCACCGGTCTTTTCATCCCTGGTTGTTCCAGGTCTTTCAACAGTCTTCCTTTTAGAATTTTTCTACTGCCAAAGATGGCAAACTTATCCAGCTCCTTCTCAGATTTCTCTTCTTCTTCTTCACCATTCCACTCTTCATCTTCTTCAAGAATTTTCTTTTGCTTACCTTTCACAGCAGACCTTGTCCTCTTGGCTAATAAGGGTTCACCAGACACAGGTTCACAGGAAGACTTCTTGGTAGAAGTCTTGGACCTTTTAGGTTTTGGTGAAGGAACCTCTACTATTGTTCCTCTTTCTTGATGAACCTGTTCCATCTCCTCTTCTTCAGTAGCCTCAGAGGACTCTGCAACCTTTTTCTTTCCCTTCTCCTTTTTCTTTTTCTTGCTTTCTTCCATAGCTTTTTGTAGGTCAGCTTCACTTCGTCGAACCCTGCTTCTTGTAGCTCGTCCCTTAGGTACTGAAGGGGCAGTAGATTTAGGGGGTGAGGTTTTTCTTTTCTTCGCTGGCTTGAGAACAGTTGGTGCCTTTTGTGAGATAGACTTGCGTTTCTTTGGGTCATAACTTGCCCCAACCCTTTTCAGGATATCAGCCAGAGTTTCCTCAGCAGATGGACCGGGTTCATCTCTTTGTTTGCTCAAATGAACCAGCCCTTCAGCTGCTTCCCCAGAACCACTTCCCCCTGACTTGAAGCCACTTTCTTCTTCAACTCCACATATAGCAAGAACTTCTCCCTTTCCTTTTCCCCTCTCTTCACCACTTCCTCCCTCTCTCTCTTTTCCTTTCTTTTTACCTGCACTCCTACACGATTCAACGAACAATACATCTTTAACAGGTCCAATTAGAACAAACCTGTTTTCAAGGTTTTTAACTTTAGAAGAACCTACCTCAGGAGTTTCTTGAATTTCTCAGTGTCAGAAGACCCATGTTCTTCACCTTCACTTGCAGAAATAAATGATTCAAAGTCAAAACTGGAATCAAACTCTTTAGCTGGGGATTCCCTTTTCTGGCTAGCTTTCAACCTCTCATTTAAAACTTTCCTCAGAGCTCCAGATGCTACAGTTTTTCTAGCCAACATTTTTTGCCTTCGAAGCCTAGGTTTTGGGGATTCACTAGGAGGAGTAGAAGAGGATGTATTTGAGGGTGATGGTGGTGGAGGAGTGCCAGGATGATCTTGTGGGTTAGACATGGTTCTTCGTTTTATGGAGGAGTTTTGGGAATTTCAGAGAAGAAAAGCGATTTGGAATTTCTGGAGAGAGAAGCGATTTAGGATTCTTGGAGAAGAGGAGCAATTAAAACAGGAGATATAATTTTTGACGGTTTTAGAATGAAGAAGAGAGTAAGAGATGTGGTGTATATTTAATGACAATTAGTCATTAATGCAGTAACGACAACTTTTCCAGAGGTCAATTAGAAGTCTAATCAGCCTGGAATTCCAGTCCCTTAATGATTGTTTTGGCTTCCTTAGATATTATTAAAAAATCACGATTTTTAGAGTTCTAAAAGAACAAAACTGGTTCAATGCCTCAACGGATAGAATTTTCTAGGAACTTGACAAGTATAGGACTTCTGCTCATGATTGAATTGTTAATCTTTCTAATTATGCAAAGCATTGAAAACATACCTGAACTTTCATATGAGCTCATACTGATGAACCAGGTTCTTCATATAGAACTCTCTTGAACATGTCTCAAATGCCATAATAGAAAAAACTTTGTTAGAGATCAGTGAATCATATGTACACATGTCACAGGAGTATACTATTTAAAGTATGAAACTGAGTAAGAATTAATCTAGATATTTACACACAGTTAGAACTCCTAACAAAATTTCTTTTTCATTGTGCATTCTGAACTGGACCTATTAGGTAATCTTAATCATCCCTAATTCCAACATGTTCCTCTCAAATTTTTTTCTACTCAGTGCTTTAGTGAAAATGTCAGCAATTTGCTTATCAGTAGCACAGAATTCTGTGGAGATCAGTCCTTTCTCATAGTTATCTCTTAAGAAGTGGTGTCTAACATCTATGTGCTTAGTCCTTTTATGATGAACAGGGTTCTTTATCATACTTATAGCACTAGTGTTGTCGCAGAATATTGGAATGCAACTAACTTCAATACCAAAATCTACCAGCTATTGTTTGATCCATAGCAATTGAGCACAACAAGAGGCAGCAATAACATACTCAGCTTCATCAGTAGATAAGGCCACTGAGTTTTGCTTTTTGGTATCCCATGACACAAGACATGAACCAAGAAAGTGTGCCATACCTGAGGTGTTCTTCCTATCCACCAGAAAACCTGCATAATCAGCATCAGCATATCCTACTAGATTAAAATTGCTACCTTTGGGATACCAAAGGCACAGATCAGTGGTTCCTTTCAAGTATCTTAGTATCCTTTTGACAACAGTCAGGTGAGACTCTTTAGGATTTTCCTGAAAGCGAGCACAAAGCCCTACACTAAAAACAATGTTAGGTCTGCTAGCAGTAAGATACAGAAGTGAACCAATCATACCCCTATACAACTTTTGATCAACTGATGAACCAGGTTCATCAATATCTAATTTAGTAGCAGTTGCAATGGGTGTGTCTATTTCTTTAGATTCTTCCATTTTAAACTTTTTGATTAGCTCCTTTGCATACTTCTGCTGGTGGATCATGGTTCCATTTGGACTTTGTTTGATCTGTAAGCCTAAGAAGAAATTAAGCTCACCCATCATGCTCATTTCAAACTCACTCCCCATTAATTTTGCAAAGTCCTTACTCAGCTTATCAGTGGTAGCCCCAAAGATTATGTCATCAACATATATTTGTACAACAAGGAGATCCTTACCTTTTTCCCTTAAGAATAAGGTACTATCAATTTTACCTCTTTTGTACCCATGCTCCAGCAAGAATTTGGACAATCTTTCATACCATGCTCTTGGGGCCTGCTTGACTCCATAGAGAGCCTTGTCTAACTTGTACACATGCTCAAGACATTCCTTGCTTTCAAACCCTTGAGGTTGTTTCACAAACACTTCTTCTTTCAGGTAACCATTCAGGAAGGCACTTTTGACATCCATTTGATGAAGAGTGAATTCCATGTGTGTTGCAAAGGCTATGAGGAGTCTGATTGCTTCTAGTCTTGCAACTGGTGCAAAAGTCTCATCATAGTCTATGTCCTCCTCCTGGCTGTAACCTTGGACCACCAATCTTGCCTTGTTTCTTGTAACAGTTCCATCTTCATCAAGTTTGTTCCTAAAGACCCATTTTGTACCAATAACTGATCTGTCTTTGGGCCTTGGAACTAGATGCCAAACTTGACTTCTCTCAAATTGATTGAGTTCATCTTGCATTGCATTGACCCAATCTGCATCCTGCAAAGCCTCAACAACATTTTTAGGTTCAATAAGAGATAAAAATGCATCAAAAGCACACAGATTCTTTAATTGTGATCTAGTTTTGACTCCAGATGTTGGATCAGTGATAATGTTCTCAATGGGATGAGAACTTTGATACTTGTGAGGTTTCACAACCAACTGGTTTCTACTAGATGTTTCTTCCATGTTTTGTTGCTGAGGAACAAGGTCATGAACAGGTTCCTTTAAGGGATTTATTTCAATTACTCTTTGATTAGTTCCCCCTATCAGGTTACCCTGGATGGAAGAACTTGTTCCTTCAGTTGGTGCCACTTTGACTTATGCTGAGGCTTCAGTCAAGTCCTTTACCAGTCCAATGGCTTCATCTTCATGTTCCTGCCTCTAAGAAAGAATGTTAGTTTCATCAAATACTACATGTACACTTTTTTCTACACACAAAGTTCTTTTATTAAACACTTTATATGCTTTGCTATGTGAAGAATATCCCAAGAATACTCCCTCATCACTCCTGGGATCAACAAGCACCATTACATGTTTCTTTCCACCTCTGCTCATGGTTCTCATTGGATCACAGAGATCCATATGGACCAGTTCCAACGACTTTGTTGTGCTTACCATTTTCTTGCTCTTGAACGATGATCTTACATGCTTCCCCCTTGCACATGCCTCACAAACTTTGTCTTCCTTGAACTTGATGTTGGGTAAACCTACACCAAGTCCTTAGAGACTAATTTATTTAGCTGATTCAGACTGGCATGACCAAGTCTTTTGTGCCACAGGAGGGGATCATTAACCAACACACTTAGGCAAGTGACTTCATTTTCTGAGAGAGTGGACAAATCTACAATGTAAATATCGTTAACTCTCTTTCCCTGCAAAACAATCTTGTCAGTGGTAAGATTTATCACAAAGCATTCAGTAGAGGTGAATGCTACCAGGTTACCTCTGTCACACAGTTGTGACACACTAATCAGGCTATATTTCAAGCCATCTATCAAGTAGACATTTTCAATGGAGTGAGAGTCTGTCTTTCCTACCTTTCCAACCCCAATGATCTCACCTTTCTTTCCATTACCAAAGAAGACATTACCTCATTTTAAGTCCTCAAGTGAAAGGAACTGGTCCTTGTTCCCAGTCATATGTTTTGAGCAGCCACTATCCATATACCATATTTGGCTACTTCCTTTCACTTGGACTTGCAAAAAGAAATCAGGGATTAGTCTTAGGAACCCAAACTAGTTTGGGTCCCTTTCTATAGGCAAAAGGATGCATCAAATTCTTTCTTGCCCACCCAGGCAGCTTATTTTTTTCTTGAACAAAGGCTTTGTTCTTTTGACTGGCCTTTACTTTTGCATTACATTCATTTTTGTAATGACCAGTCTTGCCACAGTGTGTGCATATTTTATTCTCAGGAAGTGTGAGGTACTTGCTTTTAGGGTCCCACTTTTGTGCTTGAGTCCCATAGCCAAGTCCTCTTTTGTTGCTACTGTGGTGCTCTTGCAACCAAGAAAGTGCATCAGAAGCCTTGTTCCATTTGCAAGTTCTGTCTAGTTCATGTTTCACTTTTCCTAGATCTTCTTTTAGGACTTTAATCAATTCATCTTTCTTATACAACTCATCCTTCATTTTTCCTAAGTTTTCCTCTACAGTGAGATATGTGTGATCAACTTTCTTCTTTCCTGTTCCTAGTTTCAATTTTAAGTTCTCAGACCTAAGTTTTAGGACACTAGTGTCAAGTTGAAGAACTTGGTTCTTTAACTCAACATTTTTGCTATCACTCTCATTAGCCCTAGACTCTAGACTTTTGCATTTTGCTTTTAGGGTCACACATTCTCTAGACATATATTCCTTCTCATTATTAATTATCTCAGAATCATCAATGAAGTCTATTAATAGCTCAGCCAGCCTTTCTTTAGACAGAAATTTAATCTTGTCTTTGAGATGAAGAATACTTACCTCTTGTTCATCATTTGATTCTCCGATGGCCATAAGAGCCTGTTCATCTCCAGCTTCATCCTCTGGGTCCTCATCTGATGTTTCTCCCCAGGCTGCAACCATAGCTTTTGTTGATCCTTTGTTCCTCTTTGGTTGAACCTGTTCCTTCTTCATGTTCCTTCGTTCAGCCCTTTCTTTCTTCCACTCAATTTCCCATTGAGGACAGTTCTTGATCATGTGATTAGTCTTACCACACTTGTAGCAACCCTCATTGGTTTGTTTCTCAGGAGCCCTTTGTTTGTTGATGGATGTACCTCTTGAAGAACCCTTTCCTCTCATCGGGTACATTTTTTAAATCTCTTGTGATCATAGCCATTTCATCATCCTCCAGATCTGAACCTTCAGCAATTCTGAGAGCTAGACTTCTTTCCTTCTTGGGTGTATCCATCTTCATGGTTTGCCTTCTCAGTTCATAAGCAGTAAGATTTCCAATTAGTTCATCCAGCTTGAGGGTGGCAATATTCTTAGATTCCTAAATAGCAGTGATTTTGCTTTCCCATAAGACTGGCAGAACCCTTGTCAAGATTTTCTCAACCTTTTCTTCTTCAAGAATAATCCTTCCAAGAGACTTAAGTTCATATTGAGAATACAGTAGTGTTCCTCTAGACCTCTTCACTTGAGGTGTTCCTTCATAAGCCACTTGCAAAGTGTCCCAGATTTCCTTAGCAGTGGTACAACTTTGAATTTTGTTGTACTCGTCTGGACCTAGTCCACATACAAGCCATTTCTTTGCTTTGGCATTTTTCTCCCACTTCTTCAGGTCTTCAGCAGTGCAATCAGCTCTTGTTTTAGGCACATCAACTCCTTCAGCATTCTTCTTTGTGGTTGCTAGGGGACCATCAGTGACTATGTCCCAGAGTTCATAGTCTTCCCCTATGATGTGATCTCTCATCCTGTTCTTCCACCAGGAATAGTACCGACCATTGAAAAGTGGAGGTCTAGGAGTGGATTGTCCTTCCCAGTTCCCAGGGGGTGCACTCATGTTGATCTTTTCCTAAGGTGTTAGCCTCTTCTAGGATAACCTGCTCTGATACTAATTGATGTTTTAAGCGTCAACACCACACAAGAGGGGGGGTGATTTGTGTGATACCCAATTTTCACTCTAGAAGAACCTGGTTCTTCTAGATGTACTAACTACTGCTGTTTGCAGAATAATAAATACAGAAATTAAAGAACACAAAGTTTTTTACGTGGAAAACACCTGACTCAAAAGGTGAAAAAAACCACGACCTACTACTCAGTAGGATTTTCCCAAACTTCCACTAAAATTACTGAGCCAAAACATCATTTACAAAACTCTTGTAAACCTAAGGATTAAACTCTAATCCTGTTGTGGCACACAGCCTCAACTGTTGCGACAACTTCAAGTTAACTCTAACTTGAATACTCAAAGTACCTAATACAATTGCTTCTATGAAAGCTTAAAGGTACAAGTTTAAATCACCTACTACAATTGAACAAAAATAAAAGAAAGACACAATGGAATTGGTTCTTCTATCTTGTCCAAGTAGCTTCACGAATGCACACTTAAATCTCACATACATTGCTTGCAAAATTGCCTCGCTCGTTTGCTCTCAATTTAGTTTAACTTCTGCGTTTATCCAATACCTGTAAAAGAGAACAATCACTGTTATTTAATGAGTTAGTAATTAGACTTTGATTGAGACTCAATTGTTGATCTTCCATCGAAGTTGAGTCCTTGAACAACACAAACTCCAACCGTATCTTTTATCCGGATTGTATTCTCTTCTCATAAGGAGACTTTCTCTCCTTATCCCATATGCAACCTTTTCGATCAGTTCAGGAGATATTGCTGCTTGATGAATGGGACTTATCTCCTTCACGTGCATCTCACACGTATAGGTTGACCAACATTGTGCTTCACATGATGGACCTGGTCCATGACTGAGTTCATTTGTCATTCTTCAAAACTTCACTTGTTCCTGGGCCAACACAAAGGACTAAGTCTCCCCTCAAATACCAAACTTACCCAACACCTCCACTCACATATCAGCCCACCCTAAATTACCAAGCACCTTCACCCTCATACCAAGCTCCACCACCAACTTATCCGTCACCTACACCTCCCACATATCAACCTACTTCACCCATATACTCCCAACCCGCTCATGTCTGCCAAACCTATAATGCTCAACCGTCCCTCTATCAGTCGCCTCTTGTATGCCAAAACTTCCCTAGACCTCGACCTAATTTTGATCACAAACCTCCAAAACAATATACAACCATCGCCGAACCTATTGACCAGTTGTATGAGATACTCAAAGCTGCTGGTTATGTCACTCCATCCCTGCTGCAACCCCTGAGAATCCTTCTCAATGGGTTAACCCAAACATGTCATGTGCAAACCACTCCGGCATGAAAGGACACACCATCGATGAATACCGCTCCTTAAAAGACAAGATACAGTCTTTGATAGATAACAAAGTCATTGTGGCAAAGGAAGCCGCTCCAAACGTCCGTAACAACCCTCTGCCGGACCATAAGGGTGGGAGTATCCACATGATTGAAGTAGAGGACGACTGGGATCCCGAGGGATCCATTAGGTTGATGGTAGAAGGCGATGACCCGAAGAAACCAGCAGTTAATCTCAATCCGATTATAGTCTAGATCCAACCGTTTGAGGATGTTGAGGTAAATATGTCCATACCACTTGAGTTTGAAGCAGCGCCATCCGCAAAGGCACCGGCACCAGTTGAGGTTGAACTCGTGTCTCCAGCGAATGCACCCACACCATTTGAGGTCGTGGTCCTGCCGCCCAAGGCACGTGTTCCATTTGAAGTAAGGATAGCCACGCATATCCCAGTGGCAATGTCAACCATGACACCATTCCATACAAAAGTTGTACCCTAGGACTATACAGCCGAGGCTGGGAGGAAAGGAAAGGTCAGGTTCGAAGAGACTGTCGCAGCGCAGGGTATGACAAGTACTGGTAGAATCTATACCCCTGAAATATCTAGCTGAGTCAAGCAAGCAGGCCTCCAACCAGCCACCCATCATTGAGACAGGACCAGACGACCTTTGGAGAAAAGTACAAGCCAAGGAGTATTCGGTCATCGACCAGTTAAACAAGATGCCAACACAAATCTCCATTCTCTCTTTGCTGCAAAATTCTGAGGCGCACAAGAATGCTCTGCTAGGTGCTGAGTGAAGCGTACGTACCAAGGAACATCACTGGCGGGGAAATGGCTAACATGGTAGGACAAGTGCTGGAGAGCCATAATATCACCTTTTATGAGGACGATCTGCCACCTGAGGGGCTGGGGCACAACAAGGCACTACACATCGCCGTGCAATGCGAGGACTATTTCATCACCAGAATCCTGATCGATGGGGTTTCTAGCCTTAACATATGTCCATTGGTGACGCTCAAGAAGTTGGGTAAAGAGCTGCACGAGATAAAGGATGGAGCAATCAACGTGAAAGCTTTTGATGGCTCCAAGAAGTCCACCATTGGTGAGATTATTCTACGCTTGCAGACGGGACCAACCTGGTTTGATGTCGATTTCCAGGTAATAGATGTGCCAGCGTCTTACAACTTGTTGCTGCGACGTCTACAGATTTACGCTGCTGGGGCCATAGCATCAATACTGCATCAGGCGGTGAAATTCGAATGGAATCACCAGGACGTGATCATTCACGGCGACGGTAGCAACCCTATATACTTCGCCAGACCATTTTGGCAATCGAGGGAAGAAGGAAACTAGGCGGAGAAACTTACCACCACATCAAACGGGTCAATGTTATCGACAAAGACAAATGGTAGGATAACAAAATCGAGACTATTCTGAATTGGAGTGGGTACGAGCATGGCAAGGGACTCGGCAAGAACCTCCAAGGAATCGCTAAGCCCATAAAACTCAAGAAACACGGCACTACCTTTGGGTTGGGTTATGATTACACCTGGGAAGTATTCAACAATTGGTCTCCACCATGGCACGGTCCTTACTACCCACTGGAGCAGACAATACCGCGTCTGGAGAAGACTTTCTAACAGGCTGATGTTATTTTTGGGTCAGATGAAGAAGAGGCACTGGCAGCGGTGAAGAACTTGTTCCTAGAGGACAATGACATGGACTGTTGTGTCATTTTCAAGGAGGAGGGGGAGGAAGGCCCTTCCATACAGGCTGTGAGCAAAGGGGCACGCCTCAATAACTGGACCATCAGGATAACCAGAGCCCGACGAGCCTCAGGGTAGCAAAGCTAAAACAAGCATTATCCATTGTTTTTACTAAATGATTTTCTTTTCGTATTTTTCAATTTCCACAATAAGATATTCAAAGTTCAAAACAATTATTCAATTTATCAAAAGCATGTTTGATTTTTCTTATGAATTACTATTTATTTCTATATTTTTCCTCCTTACTTTACTTATACAGCATTACTATTACTTATCTTGATGAACCAATGACTGTGACATGCAATGAGACAACGCAACCAACAGATATTGATTCAGAGGAAGATGGCATACCTGACGAGATTGTCAAAGAAGTTGAGGACATTGAGAACAGACGTAAGTCCAACCTGGACGAAACCGAAATTGTCAACCAGGGAACACAGAAAACGTCAAGGAAATGCGAATCAGCATTCACCTATCGCCATCGGAGAAGAAAGAATACACAAAATTTCTAAAAGAGTATGAGGACATATTCACCTGGTCGTATGATGACATGACTGGTCTTAGTACGTCTATTGTAGCTCACAAATTGCCAACCGATCCAACGTGTCCACCGGTAAAGCAAAAGCTCAGAAAGTTCAAGCCCGATATGAGTCTGAAAATCAAGGAAGAAGTCACCAAGAAGATCAAAGCTAAGGTTCTCAGGGTAGTTGAGTACTCGACATGGTTAGCCAACATTATGCCAGTACCAAAGAAGGATGGGAAGGTCAGAGTCTATGTCGACTACCGGATCTCAACCGGGCCACTCCAAAAGACGACTTCCCTTTGCCGAATATACATATCCTGATTGATAATTGGGCCAAGCACGAGCTGTAGTCATTTGTAGATTGTTTCGCTGGTTATCATCAGATCTGGATGGATGAAGAAGATGCTGAAAAAACGGCTTTCATTACACCGTGGGGAATGTACTGTTACAAGATGATGCCATTTGGCTTGAAGAATGCAGGGGCCACCTACATGAGGGCCATGACTACCATTTTCCATGACATGATACACAAGGAGAATAGAGGTATATGTGGATGATGTTATCATCAAATCCAAGAAGGCCACTGACCACATAGAAGATTTGAGGAAGTTTTTCAATAGACTACGGAGGTACAATCTAAAACTAAACCGCACAAAGTGTGCATTTGGGTTCCTACTGGGAAGTTGCTGGGGTTTATTGTGAGCCGCCGTGAAATAGAACTGGATCCATCGAAGGTCAAAGCCATTCAAGAATTACCACCACCAAAGAACAAGAAAGATATGATGAGTTTCTTGGGAAGGCTGAACTACATCAGCCGATTCATAGCACAGTCTACAGTTATCTGTGAGCCAATCTTTAACATGTTAAAGAAGGACGCCGCTACCAAATGGACCGATGACTGCCAAAGGCCTTCGACAGAATCAAGGAGTAACTGTCAACATCACCAGTCTTAGTTCCGCCCGAGCCAGTGAGACATTTATTACTCTACCTTGCAGTGTTAGACGGAGCTTTCGGCTGCGTTCTGGGGCAACATGATGAAACAGGGAGAAAGGAGCAAGCCATCTATTATCTCAGCAAGAAGTTCACCCCGTACGAGGCTCGGTATTCTCTATTGGAGCGCACCTGTTGTGCTTTAACTTGGGTGGCTCAGACGCTGAGACATTACTTCTGCGCCTATACTACATATCTCATATCAAGGATGTATCCTTTGAAGTACATCTTTCAGAAGCCCATGCCCACTGGCAAGCTAGCCAAGTGGCAAATCCTGTTGAGTGAGTTTGACATTGTTTAAGTAACTCAGAAAGCGGTCAAGGGACAAGCACTGGCAGACCACCTCGCTGAGAATCCCGTGGATGGAGAATACGAACCCCTAAAAATGTATTTTCCTGATGAAGAGGTATCATTCATAGGAGAAGACATTGCAGAATCCTATGATGGTTAGAGAATGTTCTTCGATGGAGCAGCAAACTTCATAGGGGTTGGCATAGGAGCAGTCTTGATATCAGAAACCGGACAGCATTATCCAGTGTCCGCCAAGCTCAGGTTTCCCTGCACCAACGATATGGCCGAGTATGAAGCTTGCATCTTAGGACTCAAAATGGCCATCGACATGAACGTTCAAGAGCTGCTAGTAGTTGGAGGTTCAGACTTACTTATAAATCAGGTACGAGAAGAATGGGCAACAAAGAACTCCAAAATACTCCTGTATCTACATCATGTAACGGAACTAAGGAAAAGTTTCACGAAGACGGAGTTCCAACATGTTCCCACAATCCAGAATGAGTTCGCCGATGCATTGGCTACCCTATCATCTATGATACAACATCCAGACAAGAATTTCATTGATCCCATTCCAGTGAAAATCCATAATCATCCAGCTTACTGTGCCCGTGTTGAAGAAGAAGCAGACGGAAAGCCTTGGTTTCATGATATCAAGTAATACTTGGCAAATGGAGAGTACCTAGAGCTTGCGAATCCTACTCAGAAATGCACACTTCGGAGATTGTCCAACAACTTCTTTCACAGTGGAGGAATCCTGTATAGAAGAACTCCTGATTTGGGATTATTAAGGTGTGTCGATGCAAAAGAAGCATCCAAGCTGCTAGAGGAAATTCATGCTGGGACTTGCGGTTCACATATGAACGGTTTTATTTTAGCAAAGAAAATACTCCGGGCTAGCTACTTCTGGATGACCATGGAGACAGACTGCATCCAGTATGTCCAGAAATGCCACCGCTGTCAGATACATCCAGATATGATAAAGGTACCTCCGAGCGAGCTCCACACAACAAGCTCACCATGGCCGTTTGCCGCCTGGCGAATGGACGTTATCTGACCAATCGAGCCTGCTGCTTCCAACGGACACTGGTTTATCGTGGTAGCCATAGACTATTTCACCAAATGGGTCGAAGTAGCATCTTACAGAGCGGTAACTAAGAAAGTCGTGGTAGACTTTGTCCGCGACCGCATTGTTTGTCGATTCGGGGTTCCAGAGTCAATCATTACTGAAAACGACTCCAACCTCAACAACGACTTGATCAAAGCTATGTGTGAAACTTTCAAGATCAGACACAAGAATTCCATAGCCTACAGGCCTCAAATGAATGGAGATGTAGAAGCCGCCAACAAGAACATCAAGAAGATATTGAGGAAAATGATAGAAAAGCATAGACAGTGGCATGAGAATATATCATTTGCTCTATTGGGATACCGCACCACAGTACGCACATCAACCAGAGCAACCCTCTATATGCTGGTTTACGATACAGAGGCTGTCATTGCCGCTGAGGTAGAAATTCCTTCCCTAAGGATCATACAAGAAGCTGAGCTCGGCGACGCAGAGTGGGTAAAAAGTCGTTATGAGAAACTAGCCCTTATAGACGGAAAGAGAATGAACGCGGTTTGCCATGGTCAACTCTATCAGAATAGAATATCTAGAGCCTTCAACAAAAGAGTCAAGCCAAGACAGTTCACACCGGGGCAGCTGGTGTTAAAGAAAATTTTTCCGCATCAAGATGAAGCCAAAGGGAAGTTCTCTCCCAACTGGTAGGTCCCATACATGGTTCACCGGGTTTTGACAGGAGGAGCTCTCATACTTGCAGAAATGGACGGGGAAGTTTGGCCAAAGCTGATTAATTCAGACGCAGTCAAGCGTTACTATGTGTGATCTTTATGCTTTCCTCATATGATGTAAATTGAACTACGCCTGACCTGGTTCCCGTTTAAGAGGGGATACGTAGGCAGCCCTATGGGTTCGGTCATAATTCAATAAAATTCTCATTTTCCCCCAAAATTGGAAACTGGGACAGAATTTTGAGGAGGACCCTCAAAATTCCGAAGCAATTTCAGACGATCGCCACACGAGCAACAATCAGAAGGGTCGACCCATCAAACTCGGGCAGAATTTTGAGGAGGACCCTCAAAATTCCATAGCGAGAGAGGTTGCAATGTCCCAAACCCCGTCACAGTCGTCGGTTCATCTAAAAAGCTATTTTCTTTTAATTATACATTTATGTCATACTTTCACAAAATCATGCATGTTTATTATTGAAACTACTTTATTTAGCAACGCTACCCAATGATACAGACGGTATCGCCAGATCTAAAGCTGAACGAGTCAAGCAAAGCCAACGGGGATACGAACTAACCTTCCCCTTTACAAAACTCACGATTTTTCTTTGGATGCAGGCACTAGGATTACGAAATCATTGACACACTGTATGCCCATAGAACAAACGTTGTTCAGGAATACGATTCTCCGAACCATTGCACTTAGCAACATTTGCTATCAGCATGCACCCGTAATGTTCCGTATGTCACAACGCTCCCAGTAACCACCACGCCGCAATCTACTATCAGCTATGAAAACTCTATTGTCATTTGCTATTTTATTTCTTGCATAAGGCTACCATTCTGCCTTCCGAGGTTAAACTCTACCTCTATCTGTATCTGCATTGCATAAGGCTACTATTCTGCCTTCCAACTTGCATAAGGCTACCATTCTGCCTTCCGAGGTTAAACTCTACCTCTATCTGCATCTACATTGCATAAGGCTACTATTCTTTCTTCCAACTTGCATAAGGCTGCTATTCTGCCTTCCGAGACTAAACGTTGTCTACATCTACATTTGCACGGCTGAAAGATCGCCAGATATTACATTGCATGGCCGAAAGATCGCCACACTGCTACATTGCACGGCTGAAAGATCGCCACATTGCTACATTGTACGGCTGAAAGATCGCCACATTGCACGGCTGAAAGATCCACATTGCTACATTGCACAACTGAGAGATCGCCACATGCTACTGCATCCTTCATGGGCTGAAATATCGCCAACTCATCCAAAGGCGTCATCGTTCGGAGGCACCATCTTCATAGCCCGAGAACACCATGTCATGGCCCGAGGATTTCTTTCATACTTTTGCATATCATTATTCAAAGGCGTCATGGTTCGAAGGCACCATCCTCATAGCCTGAGAACATCATTTCATGGCCTGCGAATCCTTTATTATACACTTCATGGCCCAGGACATCATGGTCTAAAGACGTCACCTTAACCGTCCAAAGACAGCATTCATGGTCCAGCGGGAATTTGCATCATGTCTAAATTTGCGCACAATATATGCTGGTATTGCTTATTTGCAGGTAAACCGGCAAGCAACAGCCATCCAGGCAGGAGCGGTTCCGCTCCAGTGCCCGCAGCCATATCAAACCCAACCGTTCCCGTAAACCGTCCACTCACCCAGCCTTAGATATTGCGTCCGTTTTCGAAATATCTTCATCGACACACTCCGCTGGTGAATCACTGAACTACATACGGCCTGATTCCTGTAATACCAGGGATATGTAGGCAGCTCAGAAGCCGGGGTGCGGCCTGAATCTTCCAAAACCGTTTCGCTCGATCAAAATTGGCCATCATTTCTTTACCCGAAAACTCTTTCATCCTTCCCGGGTAAAGAGGGGCAGCTGTTGACACCCAATTTTTCCCTATATATTTTCAATATCCAAAATACTTTCAAAATAGCGTATATATACATATATAAGCATGTCCAAGCGTTTTATTATTTTTTTTTTCATAATTTTTAAGGTTTTAAATTGATTTATTTCCCTTTTATTTCATCCATAAAATCCCAATAATTATGTCCAAAGTTATTATTTGGGTAATTCATCTATTGGATTTTTATATTTATGACAAAATATGGCTAAAATAATTTTTTACATATTTTTACAAATTTATTTTGTATTTTTAAAGCTAAATTGCACACAATTGCAATATTAGCCATGTTTAAGGTTTAATTGTGTCTTATACTCATAAAATTGAGTCTGGTATTTTTAAATTGTTAATTATGTGTTATAAAGCATTTTAGTATTTTCAATTTATTCTCAGAAGCCATTTACTATTTTTTATAAATTAAAAGGGGAAAACGTGGCTATTTAAATTTTAGCCTAAATTGGCTTTCAATTTAACCCCAAATCAAACCCAACTCCGCAGCCCATTTCTAATTTAACCTGACCCCTAAACCTTTTAAAACCAACCCGAACCCGGATTCCCCACCTACCCTTTTAATCTAGGCCGTTGATCATTCAGATCAACGGCCACCATCGCCCCTTACCTAGCTTTAAGAGCTTTTCAATTTTCTTTCAGATCTGTCTTAGATCTGTGCATGTTATGAACTTCTCGATGTTTTCCAAAAGGTTTTTCGATTTTCTTTCAAAGTGACTCTTCACTTTCAAATTAGGGTTTCTTAAAACTCTTCTTAAAGACCTCTTCTCCGATTTTCAGTGTTGTTTTACTTTGTTTAAACGATGTGCTTATGTTTTTCTTCTATCTGGTTCATCGTGTTGAAACCCTAGGTACTTTTGGGTTTTAACTGAGTTCTGAAGCTGTCTTTTGTTTGTTTGTGTGAATGTTTGTTTTGATTGAGTCCTTTGTGTTTGAATCATTTTCTTGCTTGACTTACCTGGTTCTGAGTTCTTACCATTTTCAACTCGACTATGGCATAAACCCTAATTTCTTAAAAGTGTTTTCCTCACTTATTACTATGAGTTATTTATTTGTTTCTGACTTTCTTTACCTGTTAAGACTGATTTCTGCACTTTGGCTCTACGTATGATCCATGAATACTTGACCTTGTTGCCTACTGTGCTTGGAGTAGGTTTCTTTACTACTGAATCCTAACTTACTACCGCTACTGATGTATGTTTAATTTGCTCCTCTTTGACAATAT
>NC_031997.1:10102942-10185383 GCF_001879085.1 Nicotiana attenuata | reverse complement strand
TTCAGCAAGTTGAAGTCCAGTCGCCAGGGGGCTCGGCAAAGGATTGTCTTTCCCCATCCGAAGGTACTCAAGGGAATGTTCGAAACCAAAGAGCCGCATAACGCCGAGCGTTCGTAGCCCCAATCGGGTGCGGTCCTTTCGGGTAGACAGAGCCGGACAGTAGATGCGCTCAAATTTGTTTTCCGTCCGTGTTGATTTATGGTCTTGTAATTTTTTACGTCTTTTGTCCGAGTTTCTCTTTCATAGGCGTTTGACAAGCCTCAAATCCGAGCTGCTGCGAAAAAGGCGTGGAGGGTAGAAGTCCCTCAGGCTTCTTTGCGATGAGAAGAGAAGACGAATTGGCGCGTTGCGGTGCGAGGCGAGTCGAACCCTAAAACTATGAAACCTCCTCGAGGAACATGTACTTATTGCTTCTAGATGGGTGCATGTTCCCTTTTCTATTCCTGAGGCTTGACGTTTCGTTTATTTTAGCTGCAGAAGAAGATTGGAGACCTTGGAACGCCTTAGGAGTGAATTTGACCAGCCAATGTGAGTGCGATGAGTTTTAAATCTTGGGCGGAACTCATACCATACAGCGGAAAAAAAGTGCTTTGCTAAAGCTTTCACCTAGAGGTTCGACTCCGCTTTAGCTCGTGAGAATAGTTTGTCCAAAACGGATATGAATTACAAAGCTTGAGTCCCGAGCTTTTGAAAGATAAAAACGAAGTTGTGGATGCCCGGGCCGAAGCCGTAATGAGCGATCCAAGGCTGACAATAAAGTTGCGGTCTATTTGAAGGACGTTGGCGATGTTCAAGCTAAGCTGAAGAAGGGCTCTTGATCCGTGATAAAGCAGAAGCTTTGCAGTAAGCACGATGCAAATCTTGAAAGAAAACTCTAGAAGGAGATCCATGCTTAGGGGATTTAATCTCTCGCAGAAGATAAAGCGGGCAAAATTGTGGACGATATGAATGCCTAAATCTTTAGTCCGATGCCGAGGATACGAGAAAAGAGACCGATGGGTAGCAAGCCCTTTAGAGGGAACGTAGATTAGGCCTTTCTTTTTCGGGATTTGTCTATAGCACTTTCAAAGTATGTTGTAAATGGAGGCTTTTATTTTCTCGCATATATGTATAATACGGAAACCTCGCGGTTTTTAATTTCTCCTGCAATTTCTTTTTGCCTTGATTTTAGCAAGATGAACTGGTCTTTGAGTAAAAAAGGAATCATTTGATTCATAGTATGGCCCTAGAGCTCATTAAGCTGGCTCGTAGGCTCTTACGCGCTTTGGTGGTGCGACCTTTATTAGCATAAAGCGACATTTGAGCTCTTATGCTTTTGCTCTCTAGGTATATTTAGTTTATTATTTTTGGGTTCAGTCTCCGAAGTCGGGTTTCCCGACTCGTAGCTCATTTGACGACCCTCAGTTTTTGAATTTAAAGGCTGGCCTGGGCTCTACGTGTTGGGTGCGATACAACCTCTAATATGGGCTGGCGATAGTGGCTCTTACGCTTCAGGTCGGTAACGACCTTTTGATGTGATCTGGAGACAGTGGCTCTTACGCATTAAGGTCGATACAACCTCTTTTATGTGAGCTTGGCCGACATGCTCTTAACGCTTTGGGTAGATCGGCCTCTAAATATAATGGCTTTATTTTTCCCTCTCGATAAGGATTTTCTCTTGGAATTGTGTTGCCTGACTCATCGACGGTTCCGAAAAAAACCATTCGATTGTGAGTCATTATATGGCAATGATCGAGCACTCGGCAGAGGTTTGGCTCGGTGGTTGAGTATCTCGAAGCCTGTAATTTAGGAAGCTGACATGGTCGAAGCATCTTTTGCCTATGTCGAGGGTAGCCTGTTAACCGGTTTCATAGCGAAGGTAATTGAAAGGTCCTGTGATTTCATAGCGATGGTTTGGGCATCCCCGAGTTGCGTTAGTTTGGCTGGAACAACCTTATAACCGTAGTCCATTTGGTCTTTGGCCCGGAGCCTTTCAGTCACCCAAGTGAAAGTAAGTTTCGGTGTCTTAATATCGAGGTGATGCCATTTTAGGGGTCTCTACAGTTCGATTTATAGCCTTAACTTCATGATCGGTGGTTTATTTGTTATGCCTTTAGTAAATGGTCTCTACAAGTTTTAACATTGCCTTGAGGTCTATAACATTTTTTGTTCACTTGGTACAATTTGTGATCATGCCTTGCTTGAGGTCTTAACAGATTTTACATGCGTTTGAGGGTCTTATAGTTTTTGTTGTTGCTTATATAGGTCTTACGAGACCGAGGCTGTCCGCATATGGTTCTTGCGGCCTCGAGTTTTTGATAAGTCGATAAGGGGTGGTGATTGAGCGGCAGTCCCCCGAGTCATCGAGGGGTTTCTTGGCTCGGGAGCCATTACTTATAATCTTAGTATACCTATTGAGGGCTTATGATTTTGGGGTTTTCCCAACCCGGAGGTCACGTGGCCTTGAGTTTTCGAATGCCAGTCCCCGAGTTGTTCGAGATGTTCTTGGGCTCTGGAAGGTGTTTCGTGATCTTACCGTTGCCTTAATTGAGGCATACGAGTTTTTGGAGTCCGACCTGGGGGACGCATTGTTCCCGAGTTTATTTGACGCTAGTCCCGAGTGTTCGAAACATTTTTAACAGAGGAGGCCCCTTTTTTGCAAAAATACCGAGCTTCTGTTGAAGCAACAAAAATACCGACCGTTTGGCCCGGTACAATATTTTCCTATCGAGACCTGTTCAGCATATCTTAGCTTTTCTGAGGAGGTGATCTTCCGGGGGGATTGCCCCCTTATAAATTCGAGGTTGATTGAAGAGAAAGCCCTTGAATACATGTTTGAGTCCTCCTTAGGTAGCATATAGATGTTGCCCTCGTTAAAACTTGCCGGTAAAACCCTTCTTGGGAATAAAACCCGGTCAAATGAATAGAGTGGGGTAACGCATGCTTTTTGAAACCTAAAGGCTTTCGAGTTGGTAGAGCTTCGGACCGCTTCGATCGTATACCTGCATTAAAGTTGGTATAAAATGTAACTGGAAATAAGGAGATGGCATAACCTTGGGTGTTGACGGCGCTTCGGATCTCGATGTGATTCAATCGTTTGTTTATGGTAACGGTCCTTCATTTTATTTTTAGTCGGTGCCGTGGCCGAGAAATGCAGCTGTTATCGCTGGTTTTGCTGTTTGCTTATCCTTTGGCTCTTTCGACGGTGGTGGTTACTGGTGTCAGCGTCACATCGGCACCGTGAACATTTCCCTTGCCCGCATGCTGTTTCCCCGTAGACGGTTTTTAATCCCATCCTTTATTTGGGAAATTTTATCAATGATGGAGAATGGATGGTTCACTGCTCTTATGCAGTGTATCCATGGCCTTCCGAGCAAAGGCAATTGTGACCTCATGTCTCCTTCGATGAACATGGATTTTGGCAATCTTGGGTTGTGCAGACAAATGTTTTGATTGGGAGGGTGATTTCCCCTTTTCGTTGTTTCGCTCGCCTTGTTGAATCCGTTGAGGAATCAAGAGGCGGGTTTATTTGGTCCAGCAGTTCGAGCTGCTCTACCACCCTCAAACTTTGATAATGTTGGGTCCGAGCTACTTGGGATCACAAGTACACATTTAATTTGAAATGTATTTAACAAGGGAAAGATTAATCAACATGTCGTTGTGTGGCTGAGACAAGGTCTCGATGTTCGTGCTGAAATGATTTGTGAGAAGCATCCTGCGGGTATGTAACCACCGAGTTCGCTTTTCTCTGGTGATGGATATTTTTTGTTCTTTCCTCATTTGGCTCTTGTGGGGCATCCGATGCCTCCAAAAATCATGTGGACGACCATGTTTAATGGCTATTTGTTTCGTTTCTTTTCGGTTGCTCTCTTTCCCGGAACTGAATTTTTAGCTCGGTCACTGAGGAATTCCCGGAGTGACTTTGTTGAGTAATTCGGGCCATTTTTCCCGAGTTGCGGCAAATCTCGGTCCCGGTGACCGTGCATGTTGTGAAATTCACAACACCTAAGTTTGGTTTACTTCTTTGTGAAGGATTTGATTGCACGGTCTTTAGGCCACCTAGTGTCTTTGATTTTATTGAATGGCGAACACGATGTCTTGATAACCGGGTCCGAGGTTGAAGTTGTATTTCCGACAGGAGAGGTGGCCTCCGTCGGCCATGTTGTAACCTACCGTACCACCTCCTGTTGACATGTCCCCGAAGGATTCTGGCCTCGGTCCCATCCCTTCGATCATTGGCGGGGTATGTTGCGCCTCGGGGCATTTCTCCTGTTCTTCGGTGTATGGCTGGTACCTTTCTTTGTTTGGTTTGGCTCCCTGCGCCATAAAAGAAAAAGAGCATGCTTGGGTATACGAGCCGATGGGGCTCGCTAAAGTTGGTCGTCCTCGACTTGATTTTCGAATTGATATCAGTTTGTTGAACATCCGACCAGGTCACGGCGGATATTGAACCATATTCTGCTTCAGCTGCTTTGAAAGCACCGGACATCATTCATCCTAGACTTTGAGTGAAGGAACCTGGGCAGCTGCCCAGTCGTTGGAGATGGTGGTAAGTTCCAATTCGTTCCTTTTGAAAGCGAGATACGAACTCTCGCAGCATCTCATCTCGCCTTTTCTTGATCTTGAAGACGTCGGATTTCCTTGTTGCTACTTTAATGGCACCAGCGTGTTCTTTATGAAGAATCTGCTAGCATTGGCAAATGAGTCTACAGAGTTAGGAGCTAGGTTGTGATACCACATCATGGCCAATTTCGAGAAGTGTTTTCCCCGAAACTTCTTAAGCAGGACAAGACTTCGATCTCGTGTCCCTTAGGTCGTTGCCTTTCAACTGCAACAAAGTGTAGGCAAAGTGACGTGCTCGTTCGGGTCTGAGGTTTTCCGTTGTACTTCGGGAGGTTGGGTGATTTTTGAACTTCTTTTTGGAATGGGTTTCGGAGGCAGCTTTCCTGCGGGAATGGCTTTTGTACAAACTTCTTGAATCTACACCCTTCAGACTGGGGTGCGCCCGGAATTTGGTCGACCCTATATTTTGTAGGTTCTTTACCTCCCTTATCGTTGGCCTTCTATCCTTCTTCTCGCCCGACTCGATCCTCTTTGTGGAGGTCCTCGAGCATCTTTACAATGGCGGGGTTGGCTGCCCGACCCCGTTGTTTGCTTTCATCTAGCACCGTCACCCCTGTGAAAGCCCTTTTTGCTTATTATTATCGCCCCATAGCCCAGAAGCTGGCGATCCTTCTCCCCTCCAAGAGGGCACGGTCTCGCCCCAAAGAATTCCCCGATAGGTATGGTGATGGGGTTAGTACGTGTAAAAAGAAAGTTCCCTTAAAGGAGCAAATCATACAGCGCGTACCGTGGTGTTTGGCCTCCTATCTGCCCTTAGACAAAACTCGCCACTTATGCTCATTATAAGTCGAGCGAGTCGCTAGCTTTCGAGCCCAGTCCGTTTGGTCGAGGACCTCGCACGGCATCCATGAAATTGCTGCAGAAAGGGAAAGGAAGGCGCATTTACGGAACCTGCCTGTGTCACAAGCAAAACTATGAAGGCACAAGTATATCACTTACGTGTAAAATTCCACTCCTCAGGGAATGGCAGAAACTCCACGGGGATAATATCAACGGTCCATACTCGGACGAATCGGCTCATCCGCTCTCGATCTCCGTCTTCTTCATCATCAACAACGAAAGGTGTGGTGGATCGGCATCGTAAGGTTAGCAGACCTCGATGGTGAAAAGGCTGGTACAACGTGATAAGCTGACTGAGCGCGAATTCAAGTCCTGCTTTCTCCGCAAAGAACCTCATCATCAATACTATCCGCCAAAATGACGGGTGAATCTGCGCTAAGTTGACCCGGTATTTCTGATAGAAGTCAAGGACAACCCTATCAAGGGGTCCTAGCGTGAAGGGGTACGTGTATACGTTAAAAAACCCCTCAGCATGATCCATGATGCTCTCTGCCGGGGAAAGTACCCGCAGTACTACCTTTCCCCCCATCCACAGTCTTTCCTTACTGACTCAAGGTGCCCCTCTCCTACTAAAGAAATAAACTTCGGAACATACTCCCGATAACCCCAAGCATTTTGGTTCAAAAAGCCTTCAAGGGTGGAACTCCCCTCTCCTAGCCGAGCGGACCTGGGTGTGGCAGCTATAATTGTGGTAAAACTAGAAAATCTAAGCAAAGCCTTCGAAATCGAAATGGTGAAAGCCTTAGCACAGGAAAGGAAAGCTCTATAGAGGAGGATGACTACTCGGAATAGCGGAATCCTCAAAAGAAGGAATACAACCCTATACATGGAGAAAGCGGCGACTATCTGCATGCCTTAAAGGACAATTAAAGACGCTAACTGAGCCATCCCTCGCTTTGGGAAAATGTACCAACAGAACTGCCTTGATCACTTCATAGCCACGTCGTGCAGTTAACGCTGCCGTATGATATTTCGGGGACCAAAAACCCCATATCATTACAAGCCTCGAGATGGTACACAATCTCGAGAAATTCTATCAAAAAGAAGAAAGGCTCTAAGGAGCCATCAATATCATTACACGTCCCGAGATGGTACCCGATCTCGAGGACCTCCACCAAGAAGAGGATATGCTCCAAGGAGCCATTGACATCATCCTAAGCCTCGAGAACCCGATCTCGAGGACCTCCCTCAAAAGAAGAAAAGCTCTAAAACCCTACTTATATGGGCTTGACCTCGAGGTACTATCTAAACCCGGGTAGGCCCCCATCAAGGATCTATCTGCGACTCCTTAAGGCTATCTACACTGAGTCCAAACAAGCTTCCAGGCAGCCCGAACTTGAGCGAACCCCCACCCGGGGACTGCTCTCGAAAGCCTAAAGGCTATCTTTATTCTCAGACTTCCGAGAAAATCCCCCGTCGAGGACTATCACGGGGTCTAAACGGCTAAGTCTCATACTGAAAGTTCGAAGCCCTACTCTCATTCAACTCGAAGCCAGGGATCCTGACGGCCCGAGTTTATCAATCCAATACGGGCTCTGTCCAAGTAACGGCAAAGGGTTCTACGGGGAATCATGTTAATCAATCAAAAGCCAGAAGAAATACTTGCACCCGGACTCGATATTCGCACCAATCGATGGAGTCATGCATTCAGATTCTTCACAAATGCAGATAAAGGGAAATAAAGCATAAATCAGAAGTATATTGAAGAAACACCTCTTTCATTAATAAACGACGATTACAAAAGCCCACGAGGGGTCCTTACACATGATTACAAAGCCAACGAGGGGTCCTTACACAGAAACAAAGAAGCAAAAGAAAATACATACAATGAAAACCAAGAGTCTAATCTATCCTCGGGGGTGCATCCTCGGCAGCAGTGTCTTCGAGCATCATCTCCTCGGGGGCGTCATCGCGGTCTTCCAAAGAGGCATCTCCAAGAGAGAAGATGAAGAAGAGGAAAGTGATGCAGAAGAAGCAGAAAAAGATGAAGAAAAAGTCGTGGCCCGTCGAAGAGCAAAAGCTTTTGACCAGGCCAAGGAGATCATGGCCCGGTAGAAGACTTGGTGAGCACCAGCCTTACCTGCACGTCCAATTTGAGTCCACTTCTTGGCACATTGTGCCGTGCAAGTTAGCGGCCGGTAGTGCCATTTCACCCCACAAAAAGCAAAATTGATGAAGTGCCACACCAGGCCGGAGTAGGGAGGTGAGCAGTGGTGTATAGTCCGAACACCCTTCTGAGCAGCGGTGTATAGTCCAAACACCTTCCTAAGTCGGAAGAAATAGTCCCCCCCTATCCCATCGCCTCGAGCCAACAACAATAACAACAACAACGACAAGTCAGTGCAATCTCACTGGGAAAGGGAAAGCCTTGGAAAAAGGCCATAGTGTGGTTGATGGGAACGCCGCCATGTAACCTTAAGGCCGCGGGCCTCAAAAATGGGAGATAATAATGGATGAGGATGAAGAAAAGAAAGGGGCGGAAGGATATTGTAGGACACTTGAATGAAGAAATGGTTCCGGGAGGCTTCCAATTGTAGAGGGTGGAAGTGTAACCGATGGCCCTATCAATGTCTTTGAAAGACGTATCGGCAGGCGCAATCAATGCTTTTTTTGGGAACTGAATCGACGGCGATATTATCGCTTTGGAGAATAAGAATTGGCACTACATTGAATGACCCTGAAAAGATGAACTGACGGGACGCCTAAGTTATCACAAAGGCTTACGTCATAAGTATGACATCATCGCGGAAAGTTCGAAGATATGGGTATCAAAGTCGTTTCTTATCGTTCCACTCTAAGAAACGCGGGGATTATGTGTATGTGGTAAAATCGGAGGGTCCAATTTTTGGCCATTACAACGCCTCGCAAGCAAGCTTTCCAAAGGCTCGAGACCATGGTCGAGATTTACCTGGAGGGGCCATCGATGTACAACCTCAAGACAGTGCAAGTCGATAGTTATGATAGAAAAGTGGGAAGTTCCCTAGGCATACGATTAGAGCTGACAAAGTCTAGTAGGCTAGCTCTAACCCGTATCAGAGCATTAAATGGCCGTACCAGCCCCATAACTTTGTAATTAATGCATTTGTACTATGTTCTCCCTCATATATAAAGGGGATCCTTGTCATTTTGTAGTCATCTTTCGCTTAATATTGAATATACAAGAACGTTCTCTCTGCTCTTAACACATTCTCTTGATCTCATTACTTCCATTTATTGCCTATATTCATTGTGTTCTATTTATTGTTCTTCATTTATTGCTTATCATTGATCATAAATGGCCATCACCATAGCTCCCATAAAGTGTTAATCCTCCCTCGATCACTCTAAGCCGGCCACCCAACTCGACCCCGAGGCCTTGTAAACGACAGCTCAAGGCCCCGATCTCCAACTGTTTGGCTCGATTATCATACCATAGGTAAGCTGCAATCTTGATTTCTAATGTTTTACTTAGCGTCCATTGCTTAAAAACTAGCATAAAAATAGATCACGTATTTTTAGAACCATAAAATCAAATTTAATTGTAATTACCATTTTCACGGCAAACACTTTCCCTCTTCTCTTCGGCCGTAGTAGCTTTCTCAGTTTTGAACATAAGTTTGTTTCCAGAATGTTGATTCTTTCCATGGAAGTAGACTCGTGTTAGGCTGCCAAAGTCACGGCATCCTGCAGCTCTGTCACTTGATCTTCAATTCAGCTAGTTCAACATAGAACTGAGTTGCCTCATGGCTATGGGCCATACTTTCTTGCTCAGTTTGTTCCAACCGGGATTCGAGTTCTCCCGTGTGATCAAGCCTTGCCTATAGAGCCTAGAGGCCCTCAAAAAGTTTATCCCATTCAATAGCAAGTTGATCCCGCTCAGCTTTAAGTGCTTCTTTATCCCCGATCATCTTCTATAAGCCTTTGGAGGCAAGGAGGTTAGCCTGTAATGACATAATTCGAGGTTATCATAGGCAGTGTTTAACAAGTATAAAGGAAGGAGAGAAGGGTAAATGGATAGCTTAGCAGCAAGATGAATGTTCTTATTGATCAAACATTCAGCAGAAAGAGCATCCATTTTCCTCTAGTCTTTATCCAAAGCCAAAAGTTTCAAGTAGTTTTCGATCCCCATCATATTCGAAAGCAAATGGCATTCATCGGAAATCAAAAAGGAAACACTACATTTACCACTAGGGTTCCGGATGGATGCCAGGAAGGCATTTTCTAGTTCCCTTGATTGGGTAATCGAGGGGAACACATATCTTACTCTTGTTGGTTGGGACCGGTGACTAAGCATGAGCTGGTGATGCAAGAGCTAGTGATGGAATAGAAGTTGGAGGGGCATCTGAAGCGAAACCCTTCTAACCGGAGGCGACAACCGAAGCCCAAAAGCAAGATTCAGTATTTTCCACTTATTCGAATTCTTGAAAGGGCCCATTTACGTCCACCAGTTGAGCTGAGAGAGTTATTCTTTTTCTTATTCTATGAAGAGAAACCACTTCATTATCGTCCTCGATTTCATCTTCGTCAAGGACCACTGCGGCCGGTCCTTCTGAGATCTTTTCTGTGACTACGCGATTTTCCTTAGCCTCAGCCTTATAAGTGTGCTTTCTTTTTAGTTTTTTCCCCTTGGGCTGGGGAGTCATAGAAGATGTTCCTTTATCGGAAGCAAGAGCGGCATCACGAGCCTCACCCGGTCAAGATCTTCTTGAATTTGTTGTTGTTCCGCATTCGAGTCATATAAAACCATGATTGTAGGACAGACAGAAGATCCCTTCGGTAGGCCTAACATGTTGATGTAAGAAGTCAAAAATTATCTATTGCATAGAGATAAAATTTTAGAAAGGAAAGGGGAAGTTTTTCTCACTATGGTTCTTGCCCTTCTAGTTGAACCTGATTGAAATTTTCTTCCACATACGTGAATACGGTGTGGAAGTATCCAATTTTTTTAACCCATTGAGTTAGGTTCTAAATTATTGGAAACACAACAGGCAGCTGAAATAAGGCAAATAAATTTTAGTAAAGAGAATTTGTCACAACCCTAAACTCAAGCCTGTCGTGATCGATGGACTAGGCTAGCCGACTTTCCAAATACTTCAATATTTCATTAAATGATAAGCCAAAACCTTTATGTAACAGGATTTTCGTAAAATAAACTTAGAGTTAAACTCAATATAGAAATGCGGAAAGATAGCCCAAACATCAAGGTGTCACTAAGTCATGAGCATCTAATATAACTGGTCCGACAAAAACAAGACTTACATAGGCTGAAATCCAAAATACAACTCACGGAAAGATAGGAAAGAAGAAAGCAAGGCTGCGAACGCCGGGCAGCTACCTCGCTATCTCCAATAACCAGCTACGAGGACTATCAGCACTCTCCGCGACCAACTACTACAGGATCTGCACACGAGGCGTAGGGAGTAATATGAGTACACCAACTCAGTAAGTAACAGAAATAAATAAGGAACTGATAAGTAGTGACGAGCTATGCAAGTACAGTTTATTTCATAAAATTCAGTAAAGTATAGGCATGCTTTCAGTCCAGAGTTCAAGTCAAATCACTTTGTTTAAGTCAAGTTCAAGTAAAGTCAGATAAAACATTTTTCAACAAATTCTCAAACAAGGATATAAGGCAACTATGTTCATCAATAATGAAATCATATATTGCCCCTCGGGCAATCATCACTCAGTCCTCCCAATCACTCCAACCTCACAGTCACTTATTTCTCACAATTACTCAACACTCGGCACTCGGCACTCGGCACTCGGCACTCGCACTCAGACTCGATTAACGCCAATCATGGAAGAATCGATTAAACATGCTGTGGTGTGCAGCCCGAGCCCATAATATCCTCACAATCAGTCCCTCGGCCTCACTCAGTCATCAATCTCTCCATTCTCTCGGGCTCTCAGAAATCAGGAAAATCAGCCCAAACAGCAATAACATGATGCATCAATAGAATAACAGAGACTAAGATATAATATAAAAATGCATGAACATGACTGAGTACGGAATATCAATGAAAATAGTAAGATGACTGCAAGAAACAACCACTATGGGTCCCAACAATACCGGCGTAAAGCCTAAACATGGTATCTAGCATGATTTACAGTAAATCTTTCTATAATACATAGGGAGCATATAGCTAACAACAAGTTGTTCAACTTTACAGTTTCTACGGGATGGACCAACTCACAATCCCCTCGGTGCACGCCCACATGCCTGTCACCTAGCATGTGCTTCACCTCCAAAATAATCACACGACACAAAATTCGGGGTTTGATAACTTCAGGACCAGATTTACAATTGTTACTTACCTCAATTCGAGCAAATCATTACTCTGCAATGCCCTTGCCTCTCGAATCAGCCTGCGAACATCCCGAATCTTGCCACAAGCGGTACAATACCATTATTATATGCTAAAGGAATCAATTCCACAAGAAAAACTACTAAATTAGACTCAAAATCCGAAATTGGCTCAAACCGACCCCCCGGTCCCACGTCTCAAAATACAACAAAAGTCACCAAACCCGAAAGCCGATTCACTCACGAGTTATCCACACTTACAGGTTGAGTAATTTACTCCATGTTTCTTCCATGTCTTTTATATAATTTTTTATGTGCCTTACATACTTGGTATATTATTCGTACTAACGTCCCTTTGCCTGGGGATGTTGCATTTCATGCCCGCAGGTCCCGATAGACAGGTTGAGGGTCCTCCAAGTAAGCTATCAGCTCAGGGAATAATTCGATCAATGATCCAGGGAATTAAGCTTGCATTTAAAGAAAGTTAAGAAGGAGCGAAGGGAATTTTTCGATCAATGATCCAGAGATAATTACATTATGAACGCACTTAAGATTTTGGAGTATTATCCATGCAGCATATATATTGACATTCATACTGCCGTAGAAGACTTCGGTATAAATTAAAAGAAAAAATTGAGTCCAAGTCATAAACAAAGGATTGAATTGTTAGAAGATTGTATCATGGATATTTCATAGCATCCATGAAGGGATAAAGTAATAACAAATACCATGAGCCGCAGATCCGAAGATAGCTTAAGCCTACATAAAGGTTGATCAGAAGGAAGGGAGACTAAAAAGTTACATCAACGAAGTAAATCAGGAGTCTTATTATTGGACCCAAAAAATTATAAACCTCGTGATTGAGAACATTGCAGGACACTCTTAAATATCAAAGCAAGAGAGATAGTACAGTAGCCATATTCTATAACGGCTCTACGATAAATCCAGTCAGAAGAGTACCAGCCTCATAAGAAGTTAGTATGAAGCTCTCGCTGGATTGTGTATGCACAAGAGGTGCAAGTAGTATAATGGAGCTTCAAGTCGTGGATGTGAATTATACCTATGTGGAAGGGAGGTCATGAAGGAGATAGAAGATGTAATGCGATATTTTAAGGTAAGTAAGGTAAAGGTGAACAACTTACGAGATACTCAAATGCAGAAGGTTGTGAATAGTCCATACTGCGGATAGAAGGCTAGAAGCGCGGGGATTCGGTATCCAGGAATGATAGCGGCGGCGTCAGTGGCATATCTCCAACCCTCTAGTTAAGAGAGTAGAGAAGAGTTAGAGACAATGTGATTTCTCTCTTGATGTTCTAGAATAACACAAGGAAATCTATGGTGCAAGCAAGTTGAAGGAAGGTTGCAAGTAGTATAAATAGATATATGTAGGTTACAATTAAAGTATGGTAGAGCAACAGGGTTTTGGGAAGACATGAGTAAGGATAAGAAAAGGCAAGTGAGATGATGACAAAAATGGATAAGTCCTCGCGATTAAACCCGTGAAAACAAGAGAGCTAATGGTTTCTCTAAGTTATAGAAAGTTCAGTATAGCTTGAATGAACTTAAAGGAGTCTAAGACTAATAGCATTTAGAAGAAATAGAATGCTGCCCTGATAATGTTATGAGGGTGTAATTGTGATAAATAAAGCATGACGTTGGGCCTTCGATTGAGTAATGATTTTGAAAAAAAAGGGGGATTTCACGGATGACACAGGACTAATATTCCCACGTAAGGTGAATCATATTGGGATGCTATGAAATACGGATATAGAAGTATGGTATCGCCCCCAGGTGGACCAGGAAAATCATTTCAAATGTTCCTTGATGCAACGTGAGCCCTAGTGATTACGTAAGAGGTTTCAGGTTATCAGTGGTAGATTGTAAATCAACAATGGATGGATAAAAGTTACAAAGTATGAGATGAGATTAGGGCATCAGTCTTAAGATGAACAGTAATGAATAAGCGTTAAAAAACATAGCTTATGTATATAGGATAAGCATCGAGAGTAACCTAAAGATTGGTAGCAGGCCTTAGTAACAATAAATCGAAGTAGAGTTATGGTATAGTATGGCCTACTTAGATGTAGTAAAGCTAATGATGCCTAGAGGGACAGCTTGTCATAATTTTGTATATGTTCACAAAGTGAGGCCTAGAGATTTGCTAAAAGCTGGAGGAAAGTGGAGAGAAGAGTCGCATAGGCGCACATACAAGGTTTGAGTCGTACAAGATGCATGATAGAAGGTAGCAATAGTTACAAGATTGAAAGTATTCGACCACAAGTCATTATGAGAAAGAGACCTAAAGGGGGGAGTGCCCTGGCCGTTGGATTTATTCATAGAATGGTTGCCTAGATGGCAATGAGAGTACTAAAGTATTCGAAAGACATAAGTTATGAAAATGATAAGTGCATCAGTCAACATTCGAGGACGAATGTTCCAAAGGGGGGAATGAGGTTACAACCCACGTTTTCGTACATGAAAGTATGCCAAATGTGAATTGATGAAAGCTCGGGAATGGGATGTTACATCCCGCATTTTCGGACATTAAAGTTTCATCGTAAGTTAATAGACGCAAGCTCAGGAATGAGATTATTTTGAGGTTACAAATATTATGCTATTTCAAAAAAGTAGTAAGCAAATTCCTGAAGGTGAGAGGGTAAGCGAATCAAAGAAAATGAGTTTCGTCAAAGTTTGACATTTTGGGATAAAATACGGTCTAAGCTATAATACGCGGTATTTATGGACTTGTGCCATACAAGGTACCACATGACCATTATAGTGAGGTGTATAGGGTATGTTAAAAGTGAGTAGTATTTTATGTTATTTGAGATAATTCTTAATTATGTGGATAATAGGGTAATCATGGATTTTAATGGGAGATTAATTAAGTAATTAAGTAATTTGGATAAAGATTAAGATATTTATGGATAACTTTGATAAAGTCCATATCCCCAACGTGGCAGCCCAAATAAGTGACTCTTAAGTCACATTATAAGGTGGCAAAACTTGGAGGAATCTTTGGCCAACTAAGCCACAAGTGGGGCCCACATGCACTGATATAAAAGCTTCTCTAAAGCACAAAATTGAGATGCTTAATCATCTACAAATGTAACGGATCTCCAGCCAAGAAATCTTCATACAAAATTATACTACGTAATCTTATAGCAATGGGATTTTGCGATTCTAAGGGCGTACAATGCAATCTTTCTCAATAATATCATACGGATTTTTCCCTGCTCCGATCAGCCGTTATGTGTTAGCGCAACTGACGTGTCTTAGAGGGATTGTCAAGAGAATCAGCTCAGGTATGTTAAGGCTATCCCTTCATTCCTTTTGGTATGATCTATACGACACAAACAAAAAGAGCAAATCCACAACTTCCATTAAATAACTCTATTGATAGTAGTATTAGAGGTGCTTATGTTCTTGAATTCCCATGTGTCTTAGTATTACATCTTCTGTTCATGGGTCTCAGAAAAATACGTAAGTTGAAAATGTTTACGTCATGATATTAATCAAAGGTATAATGGTCGTTTGACATTTCGAGAGATTTTATTGACGTACTTCTCATACATTGCATTCATTTATACATGTACATTGACCCATGACCAGATGGCGATGTATATTATATGTATATAGGATATGGGAAAAGGTTACGGTGTTATATATGCACCACAACCTGATCAGCTAGTATACATTATTTATTTTGCCTATAGTGGCCGAGATGATATGATGGGATGCCCTCAGAGGCTTGATGATATTATGAAAACATGTACCTACGCACGACATGACATTCATACGCATATGCATGACACTATAAGTATTTCATAATTTATAGAGTTATGCAGACTTACAGGTTGAGTCATTTACTCCATGTTTCTTCCATGTCTTTTATATACTTATTTATGTACCTTACATACTCGGTACATTATTCATACTGACGTCCCTTTGCTTGGGGACGTTGTGTTTCATGGTCGCATGTCCCGATAGACAGGTTGAGGGTCCTCCAAGTAAGCTATCAGCTCAGCAGAAGGTGTTGATGCACTCCATTTGCTCCAAAGTTGTCTATTTGGCCAGTATGCATTGGACACGTTTTGATTGGTATGTCGGTGCCCTGTCCCGGCCTTATGACGGTTATGTACTCTTAGAGGCTTGTAGACATATGTCGTGTACGTAAAAGATTGTATGGCCTTGTCGGCCTATATATTGTGTACAAGTGATCATTTTGGTCTTATAGGCTTGTATGTCTTAGGTATAAGTTGGTATTACATGTTTTATTCTAGTCATCCTACGGCAGCCTTTCTGTCTCATTTACTTTTGATAGCATGATACGAAAAGATATGTTATGTTGGTATTCGGTTGAGTAAGGTACCGGGTGCCCGTCGCAGCCCATCAGTTTGGGTTGTGACAAATCTCCCAAAGTCCGAGTTCAAGAATGTGAAAATGGGGAAAATCTTGAAGTCCTCTATTTATTCTTTATGTCCAGCAAAACCGGACATGCGGTCCAATATCCGCACATGTGGAGCAGCATCTGCGATTCCAATCCAATCCAGCCTTGCCCGCATATGCAACCTCCTATGCACTTCTGCGGGCTCCCCGCCGCAGGTGCAAAAACACCAGAACGTGCAGCACTTCGGCATGCATTCTTCAACTCAATTCAAGCGATTAACCACCCGAAATCACCCCGAGGCCCTCGGGACCTCAACCAAATGTACCAACAAGTCACCTAACCCCATACGAACTTAGTCGAACTTTCAAATCACTTAAAACAACATCAAAACACCAAATCACACCCGGATTCAAGCCTAAGAACTTCTAAACTTTCAAATTCCACAAACGATGCTGAAACCTACCAAACCACGTCCGAATGACCTCAAATTTTGCACACAAGTCAAAAATGACACCACGAACCTAATCCAACTTCCAGAAATCCAATCCGACCCCGATATTAAAATTTCCACAACCGGCCAAAATTCTAACTTTCGCTAATTCAAGCTTAATTCTACCACTGACCTCCAAATCACATTCCGGACGTGCTCCTAAGTCTAAAATCACCTAACGGAGCTAACAGAACCATTAAAATTCCAATCCGAGGTCATTTACAAATAAGTCAACATCCGGTCAATTTTTTCAACTTAAGATTTCAATTAGGAGACTATGTGTCCCAATTCAATCCGAAACCACTCCGAACCCGAACCAGCTAGCCCCGTATATCATAATGTAGCTGAAGAACACAAAAGAAGCAGGAAATGGGGGAAAGGGGCTATAACTCTCGGAACAACCGGTCGGGTCGTTACATCCTCCCCCTCTTAAACAAACGTTTGTCCTTGAACGGGTCTAGAAACATACCCGGAGCCTCAAATAGGTGTGGGTATCTGCTCCGCATCTCCCGCTCGATCTCCCAAGTAGCCTCCTCCATGGTCTGACCTCTCCACTGCACCTTCACTGCAGCTATGTCATTTTACCTCAACTTTCGAACCTGTTACCCCAAAATAGCCACCGGCTCTATGTCATAAGTAAGATCACCATCCAACTGAACTGTGCTGAAATCTAGAACATGAGATGGATCACCGATATACTTCCGAAGAATAGAAACATGAAATACTAGGTGCACACTTAATAAGATAGGTGGGTAAGCAAGCTCATTGACCATCTCCCAAATCCTCAGAAGCACCTCATCGGCCCAATAAACAGAGGGCTCAACTTTCCCTTCTTCGCAAATCTCATAACACCCTTCAAAGGTGAAAACTTCTACAAGACTTCTCCCCAACCATGTAAGACATATCATGGACCTTTCTGTCAGCATAACTCTTCTATCTCGACTGCATCATGCGCAGCCGCTCCTGCATCAGTTTGACCTTATCTAATGCATCCAGAAACAAGTTTGTCCCCAAAAGCCTAGCCTCACCAGGCTCGAACCAACCCACTGGAGATCTGCACCGCCTCCCATATAAAGCCTCATACGGAGCCATCTGAATTCGACTGAGAACTGTTGTTGTAAGCATACTCCGTGGGTGGCAAAAACTGGTCCCATGAACCCCTAAAGTTAATGACACAAGCGCGTATCATGTCCTCCAATATCTGAATAGTGCGCTCGGACTGCCCCTCGGTCTGAGGGTGAAATGTTGTGCTCAACTCAACCTGAGTGCCCAACTCTCATTGCACGGCCCTCCCAAACTACAATGTAAACTGTGTGCCTTTATCTGAAATGATGGAAAACTAGCACCCCAAGAAGATGAACAATCTCTCTGATGTAAATCTTAGCCAACCTCTCTGGAGAATAGGTAGTACTCACAGGAATCAAGTGCGCGGACTTGGTCAGCCGATCCCCAATCACCCAAATAGCATCAAACTTCCTCGAAGTCCGTGGGAGCCCAACTACGAAATCCATGGTGATCTGCTCCCACTTCCACTTTGGAATCTCTATCTTCTGAAGCAAGCCACCTGGTCTCTGATGCTCATATTTCACATGCTGACAGTTGAGACACCAAGATACAAACCCAACTATGTCTTTCTTCATTCTCCTCCACCAATAGCGTTGTCTCAAATCCTAATACATCTTCGCGGCACCCGGATGGATGGAATACCGCGAGCTATGGGCCTCCTCAAGAATCAACTCCCGTAGCCCATCCACGTTGGGCACACATATCCGGCCCTGCATCCTCAATACCATATCATCACCAATTGTCACATCTCTGGCATCACCGTGTTGAACCCTGTCCTTGAGGACAAGCAAATGAGGATCACCATATTGGTGCTCTCTGATGCGATCAAATAAGGAAGATCGAGAGACCGCACAAGCTGGGACCCGACTGGGCTCCGAAATATCCAATCTCACAAACCGATTGGCTAAGGCCTGAACATCAACTGCAAGGGGTCTCTCACCAACAGGAAGGAATCCAAGACTAGCCATACTCACTGCCTTTCTACTCAAGACATCGGCCACCACATTGGCCTTTCCCGGATGGTACAAAATGGTAATATCATAGTCCTTTAGCAGCTCCAACTATCTCCGCTGCCTCAAATTGAGATCCTTTTTCTTGAACAAGTGTTGGAGGCTACGATGATCAATAAACACCTCACAAGACACACCAGTGATAGTGCCTCCAAATCTTCAACGCGTGAACAATGGCAGCCAACTCCAAATCATGAATAGGGTAGTTCTTCTCATAGGGCTTCAACTGACGCGAAGCATAAGCAATCACTCTACCCCCCTGCATCAAAACACACCCAATGTCGATCCAAGAAGCATCACAATATACGGTGTAAGAACCAGTAGCTGATGGCAGATTAACGTTGGAGATGTGGTCAAGGCAGTCTTAAGCTTTTGAAAGCTCGCCTCACACTCATTCGACCACCTGAAAGGAGCACCCTTTTGGGTCAATTTGGTCAAGGGCGATGTAATAGATGAGAAACCCAGAACGAACCGACAGTACTTACCATCCAAACCAAGAAAGCTCCGAATCTCTGTGGCTGAGGACGATCTGGGCCAACTCTGAACTGTCTCTATCTTCTTCGGGTCAACCTGAATACCCTTGCTGGACACTACGTTTCCTAAGAACGCTACTGAACTAAGCCAAAACTCACACTTCGAGAACTTGGAATAAAGCTTCTCTTTCCTCAGCCGCTGCATTACAACCCTCAAATACTCGGCGTGCTTTTCCTGTATACGAGAGTACACCAGAATATCATCAATGAATACAATAACAAATGAGTCAAGATAAGGCCGAAACACGTTGTTCATCAAATGCATGAACGCTGCTGGGGAGTTGGTCAACCTAAAAGACATCACGAGGAAATCATAATGGCCATAACGGGTCCTGAAAGCTGTCTTAAGAATGTCCGAGTCCCTAATCTCCAACTAGTGATACCCTGACCTCAAGTCGATCTTGGAGAACACCCTCTCTCCCTAAAGCTGGTCAAATAAATCATCAATACGAGGCAAGGGATACTTGTTCTTGATTGTGACTTTGTTCAACTGCCAATAATCAATGCACATTCTCATAGTTCCATCCTTGTTCTTCACAAATAGAACTGGTGCACCCTAAGGTGACACACTAGGCCGAATAAAACCCTTATCAAGGAGTTCCTAAAGCTGCTCCTTCAATTCTTTTAACTCCATCGGTGCCATACGATATGGTGGAATAGAAATCGGCTGAGTGCCCGGCACCAAATTAATACCGCAGTCAATATCCCTGTTCGGCGGCATGCCCGGCAGGTGTGCAGGAAACATACCCAAAAAATCTCGCACCACCGAAACTGAATCAATAGTAGGAGTCTCTGCACTGACATCCCTCACAAAGGACAAATAAAAAAGACAACCCTTCCTACCAATCTGCTGGGCCTTCAAGAATGAAATCCCCTACCGAGAACATAATCTAACGAACCTCGCCACTTAATTCATGGCAAATCCGGCATAGCCAATGTCACCGTCTTAGCTTGACAGTCCAGAATAGTATGACACGGAGACAACCAATCCATGAACAATATCACATCAAAATCAACCATACTAAGCAGCAAAAGATCAACTCTAGTCTCTGATGCCCCAATAGTCACTACACGCGACTGGTATACACGATCCACAATAATAGTATCTCCCACCGGTGTAGATATACGGATAGATGAAACTAGAGACTCGCGGGGCATGTTTCGATAATGAGCAAAATATGACAACACATATGAATAGTGGAACTAGGGTCAAATAATCCAGAAGCATCTCGATGACATAGGAAGATAATACCCGTGATCACTGTGTCTAAAGAAATGGCGTCTGGTCTGGAAGGGAGTGCATAAAAACGGGCCTGACAACCACCTAATCAACCTCCCTCTCTGGGGCGACCCCTAGCTGACTGAGCTCCACCTCGAGCTGGCTGGGCAGGCAGTGAAGTAACTTGGGCTGAAGATGCAGCTTGACTCCTCTGTTGTGCCGAACCTCCGTGACAACGAGGACACTACCTCCACACATGCCCAAACTACTCACACTCAAAACAACTCCCTGGTGCTAGTGACGGGGACTGAAGGGAGCCCCGAGTACCAGGATAACTGGTAGAAGGACCTGGCATAGAGGAGACTTGAAACGATGGAGCACCAGACGAACTCTGGGCTGGAAGGGCACTGAGCGATGAGTAGCCCTGATGAAAACTATGAGAACTGTGGCCAGATGATGCACCACGGTGAACTGAGCGGGCCGTCTGAGCATGCCTATAAGACGACCTTTGCCGTGGTGAAACTGACCCTAGAAGGAACACCACCAAATCTACCTTATCCATGAGAACTCTTGGCCTCCCTCTCAACCCACTCCTGGCCGTGGATCGACTCTATCTCCCAAGCAATGTCCACGACCTCATCAAAGGTAGCACCAGACACCCTCTCTCTGGTCATAAGCACCCGCAATTAAAATGTGAGTCCATCAATGAACCTCTTGATCCTCTGCTTGTCTGCGGGAACCAACCAAACAGCATGACAAGCTAACTTAGAAAATATAATCTCGTACTGCGTCACAGTCACATAATCCTAGCGCAACCTCTCGAACTACCTGCGCAGCTCCTCTCCGCGAGACTGTGGCGCACACTTCTTCAGGAAGAGAACGGACAATTATTGCCATGTAAGTGGTGCTGCACCAACCGGCCTATGCCTCTCATACGCCTCCCACCAAGTGAAGGCATCTCCAGTAAACTGAAATTTAGTGAACGAGACCCCCTGGTCTCCGGAATACCTACTGTACGGAGAATCATCTAACACTTGTCCAAGAAACCCTAGGCATCCTCGCCCTCTACACCGCTGAAAGTCGAAGGCTGGAGCCTTCCAAACCTCTCCAATCTACATTGCTCATCATTAGGCATGACTGGAACCACATAGTCCTGATCAGGTGCAACCGGCTAGGCTAGTGGTTACCCCAGTGGCTGGAGTCCCTGCACCACCTGTTATTGTATACGGGCGGCGGAAGTCTGAGTACCTCCCCTGGCCTGGGAAGTGGCTGCTATAGTAGAAACAGAGACCGCCTAAGCAAGACTGGTGCACACGGTCAGAATGTGAGCTAAGGTCTCCTGAAGACCTGGATCGCGAAGGGTACAACTGGTGCCTGAGCTGGTCCCGCTGGTGCGTCCACAACTGGGACCTGATCCTGAACTCGGGCAACTGGTGGATCTGTAGGTGCTGCCCTAGCTGGTGGCACTGGTGGCTGTCCATCCTGTCCAGTAGCCCGTGTCCTCGCCATCTGTGAGAGAATAGAATAACAGAAGTTTAGTTACCAATATCAACCGATTCGCACGATAAGAATTCAAGAATGTGCAGTTTCCTAAAGGTTCTGCAGCCTCTCGATGATAAGTACAGACGTCTCCGTGCCGATCCGCAAGACTCTACTAAACCTGCTCATGACTCGTGAGACCTAGGTAATCTAGGCTCTGATACCAAATTGTCACGACCCTAAACTCAAACCTGTCGTGATAGCACATATCGATGCTACAAGGCCAGCCAACTTTCAAAATGCTACGATATTTCATTAAATGATAAGACAAAACCTTTTTATAACATGATTTTCATCAAAGAACTAAGAGTTAAACTCAATATAGAAAAGCAGAATGATAGCCCCAAAATTTGGGTGTCCATAAGTCATGAGCATCTAATATAACTGGCCCGGCAATAACAAGACTAACATAGTCTGAAATCCAAAATACAACTCAAGGAAAGATAGGGAAGAAGAAAGCAAGGCTGCGAACGTCGGGCAGCTACCTCGCTATCTCCAATAACCAGCTACGAGGACTATCAACACTCTCTGCGAACAAATACTCCTGGATCGCACATGAGGTGTAGGGAGTAACGTGGGTACACCAACTTAGTAAGTAACAGAAATAAATATGGAACTGAGAAGTAGCAACGAGCTATGAAAGTAGAATTCATTTCATAAAATTCAGTAAAGTGTAGGCATGCTTTCAATCCAGACTTCAAGTCAAATCAGTTTGTTTGAGTCAAGTTCAAGTAAAGTCAGATAAATATCTTTCAACAGTTCTCAAACAAGGATATAAGGCAACTATGTGCATCAATAATGAAATCATATACTACCCCTCGGGCAATTATCACTCAGTCCTCCCAATCACTCCAACCTCACAGTCACTCATTCCTCACAATCGCTCAACACTCGGCATCGCACTCAGTAGGTACATGCGCTCATTGGGGTGTGTACAGACTCCGGAGGGGATCCTTCAGCCCAAGCACTATATCAACGCCAATCATGGCAGAATCAATAAAACATGCTGCGGCGTGCAGCTCGATCCCATAATATCCTCAAAATCAGGCCCTCGGCCTCACTCAGTCATCAATCTCTCCAATCTCTCGAGTTCTCAGAAATCAGGAAAATCAGCCAAAACAGCAATAACATGATGCATTAATAGAATAAGAGAGACTGAGATATGATATAAATATGCATGAACATGACTGAGTACGGAATATCAATGAAAACAGTGAGATGACAACAAGAAACAACCATTATGGGTCCCAACAATACCGGCATAAAGCCTAAACATGTTATCTAGCATGATTTACAGTAAATCTTTCTATAACACATAGGGAGCATACATCTAATAACATGTTGTTCAACTTTACAGTTTCTACGGGACAGACCAAGTCACAATCCCCTCAGTGCACGCCCACACGCCTGTCACCTAACATGTGCGTCAACTCCAAAATAATAACATGACACAAAATCCGAGGTTCTATACCTTCAGGACCAGATTCACAACTGTTACTTACCTCAATCTGAGCAAATCTCTACTCTGTAATGCGCTTTTCCTCTCGAATTGGCCTCCGAACGTCCCGAATCTAGCCACAAACAGTACAATACCATTAATATATGCTAAAAGAATAAATTCCACAAGAAAAACTACTAAATTAGACTCAAAATCCGAAAGCCCATTCACTCAAAAGTCTAACCATACCAAATTTATCAAAAACCGACCTCAATTACCCCTCCAAAAACCCAAAGTTCACTCTCCAATTATCAAGCCCTAACTCCCAAATTTTACCTCAATAACCCACCAACTAGGTGTAAAAATACGTGGAAAAACACCATTGCCAAAGATAATTAGGCTCAGGGACTTACCTCAGTGATAACCTTGAATTCTCTTCGAAAATCTCCTACAAATCTCCTAAAGTCCGAGTTCAAGAATGTGAAAATGGGGAAAAATCCCCAACTCCTCTATTTATACTTTCTGTCCAGCAAAATCGCACATGCGGAGCCGCTTCTGCGGAAACTCGCTTAAAGCACTGGCCCCGCACTTGCGTCCCAGGTGTCGTACCTGCTGACGCACACCTACTCTCTTCACTCTGTTTCTGCGGAATCAGCCAAACTCCTCTCTTCCACATCTGCGTCTCAGCCTCGCATCTGCGGGCTCCAAGATGCGACCCCCTTCTCGCACCAGCGATTCCAATCCAACCCAGCCTTGCCCGCATCTGCGAGCTCCTATGAGCTTCTGCGGGGCCGCACCTGCGGGCTCCCCACCGCAGGTGTGAAAACACCAAAACCTGCAGCACTTCAACATGCATTCTTCAACTCAATTCAAGTCGTTAACCACCCGGAGGCCCTCGGGACCTCAACCAAATATACCAGCAAGTCACATAACCCCAAAAAATTAGTTGAACCTTCGAAACACTCAAAACAACATCAAAACACCAAATCACACCCGGATTCAAGCCTAAGGACTTCTAAACTTCCAAATTCCACACACGATGTCAAAACCTACCAAACCACATCCGAATGACCTCAAATTTTGCACACAAGTCAGAAATGACACCGCGACCTACTCCAACTTTAGAAAATCCAATTCGACCCTGATATCAAAATTTCCACTGCCGGCCAAAATTGCCAAAATTCTAACTTTTGCCAATCCAAGCCTAATTCTACCACGGGCCTCCAACTCACATTCTGGACGCGCTCCTAAGTCCAAACTCACCTAATTGAGCTAACAGAACCATCAAAATTCAAATCCAAGGTCATTTACACATAAGTCAATATCCAGTCAACTTTTCCAATTTAATCTTTCAATTAGGAGGTTGACCATATGAGCGAGAGCAAGGGTTTCTTAAGCCCGAGATCACAGGTATCAGAGGCAAGCCATCGTGCGCCATATTGCCGGTCTCACTTGTGCCAAACAATCTGGGTATTTTCAGCAAAACTTCATGATTATTGGGTCTATTTCTTTGTGTGTAAACATAAAAATACCCTGGTCTACTGAATATAATCCTCTCCACTTTACTAATAGCTAAAACCTCAATATTCTTCCAGCCAGAGTCCTCTTTTACAGTAGGAATAGGTCTGGCGAATAGAAGAAGGATATTCACCAACAGCTCTGTTTCTATCATTATCGGGGTCAGAGGATTCCTTTTGAACATGAAGATCCTTTTCGCAAGACAACTGAGAAGGGATGATCGTCCAATTCCATCAGGTTTTCTAAACCTGTTCTTCTTGGATAGGCCGCCATTGATGCAAGTTCTTGTGTAATTGGAGGAAGAAACAGTAGAAGACATGGCGATGAAAATTACGATTTTATGTTTTACTAAGAAAAGGGAAGTTGCAGAAAATCATTAGGAGGACTTGGAAAGAAAGTTTGTAAAAGTGAAAGATGAAAGTGGTGAAAAGGGAAGAAGTTTATAGGCGGCACAATGCAAGGCCATCATTACCTAGGTAATTGGTGAAAATACATATCAAATCGAAGGTTAACATGTGTTCGGCTCATTAAGTGCAAAGAGATGTACGTCCTTTCAAGTTTCAGAAATCGTTCAAGAACTTTCCCACCATTAAAAGAGGTATTATCTAGTTTCTGGTCACATCAAGTTGAGTCACGAAAAGTAGGGAGACTATAAAATTACTAGATGGCTGGTGGATGTTCGTCAAGTGGACATGTGGCAGTAAAGACAGGTAGGAGATGAGTAAGCAAGTAGCTCACACCAGGTACAAGCATGTGACTAGTATTGTATAAGCTCCGAAGACATCAGAATCAGAGAGGAGAATTTGAAAGCAAGGTACCAGTTGAAGAAGACAACATTAAAAGAGCATTCGTTACAGAAAATCATAACATTTACTCTCAATGGTTATGCTGCTATCAAGATGGGTTTTTATTCACCTTAAAGAGTAGCATGATTTGGGGATCTTGTCTCCTTTAATTTAGCTATAAATAGAGAAATTTATACATTGAGTTTTCAACTTTGTTCTTCTTTTCGGAGTAGTTCAATTCAAGGCCCAGGCTTGTTTTTTCTTTAATTATTCTTATTTTATTCACTTTTGTTCTTCATTACTTTATTTTCTCGGATCAGTTTAATTCACGTGTCTATAAACCACGTTACAAATTTAAATGTACCGTTTTACGGGTAAACAAAATAGTGTATCTCGTGTTTGAACACCCCTCCCCCCGCACCCCCCACTCACATGACACACATTGTAATGCCTCGGGAAAAAAATATTATATTACGTCCTCATTCAGGCTCTATGTTGGACACACGAGTTCTGGAAAGCTTTTAAAGTTTATAATACGTAAATCATATATTAAAAGGTAGTATACGCTAAAATATACCATAAACCATGCTTTTTATTATAGTATTCTATATGAAATAATTATTTGTTTATTATTTAATTTAATACATTTTTATTTTAAATAGATCATGTATTCGTCTGTGTGTCCTTGCTTATATAGTAGATGATTTAGTGTATAGAGTTTTAGCTTATAGACAGAAGATTAAATCATCAGTTCCTATAAGTCATATAGTTATGTTCACAATCTACTGATGGAATTGGAGAAATCATCGGAATGGTTGTAGCACAAGATTAAACATAATTTATCTTGATTATGAAAATAATTTAATTCTAACTTCTTATGCTAGTATATTTTGAATGAATAGAACGGACCAAGTAGAGATGACTATTTAACTTAATAACATAATATTATAGTACATTAAACAGACTTGTACTCTTAATTTTGATATAATTATTATTACATTTGTATATTATTTATTATTTTAATTTATCCTGTTAAATTGCACAATAATAATATATATTGGTGAAGTAATAATTATTGATGAAATCCATGTTTCAATCTTGAGATTGATGATACACCTTTATGTAAGCTTATAAGTTTTTATGTGTAGACCTGGTCGGTAGGTTGTTCACTCGACACTTGAAATAAGTTAAGCGAAAGTCTATAGAAAATAATTAAAAAATTAAATTGATAGTAAATTTAATTTAATTGATTAGTATCTTAATCTTAACATACAAAATTAAATAAGGTTTAATGGACGAATTTAAAAATTGAACTATGGAGTGCAATTACGAATTTCTAGTGGAATAATTCATACTTTATTATGCCAGATATTAATTTTGAATTTTCAGATTGATTCCATAATAGAAAGTCTTGTTAATTAAATTTTGCAGTCCATGTTATGCATGGATAATTAGGAATTAAAAGAAAAGCTTTTTTTTGGTGGAAAAGAAAATCCACAAGGATTTAAAAAATAAAGGTTTAACCATTAAAAATGTGGTATATGTAAGAGGGTTTTTCTATCGGATGCCACACATTTTCCACTATGTTTATTAGGAAAAATTCGCCCTTACGAATTTTGCAAATTTCATTATTTCTCGGGAAGCACATCAGAAGACCGTAGAACTGCTAATATTACGATCTGGTGAAGAAGCTGCAAAAACTGCTAGCTAATTCGCTGAGGGAAACTTCATCGACGAGTTGTGTTCATGCTTTAAGTGGTAACTCATGAAATCTTTTACGAGCTAGTTATTTGATATACACGTGATATTGATACTAGAATGCTTCAATGCACGTATTGGTATTCTAATAATTGGTATCATAGCTCACTCACGTCTAACTAGATAACTAGTTTTTTATGAAATAAAAATATCTTTTTAATGCGTATCTTTAAATAACATGCATCTGTTATTTTTCTAAAAAGTTGAACTGTTGTTTTATGAATTAAGTGTATCGAAAAGTTTGGTTATTCTTGAAATTGTATGACTTGGGTGGTCATTTTGTGTAATTGAACCCTGCTCCCCTATTTGGTATTTTTCGTATTTTGTATTAGATGTTTTGTAGCTTGCGGGAATGGGTGTTTTGGTTTTCATGGGGTTCGGGAGTGAATAGGAATACTTAGTTTCATTTTAGAAACCTTATATTGGAAGAGTTGACCAAGGTTTGACTATTGTATAAACAACCTCGGATTGGGATTTGATGGTTCTAATAGATTTGTATGGTGATTTTGGACTTCGGTGTACGGTCGAATTTTGATTTGAATATTCCTAGAAGCTTTTAAGCTTATTTTTTGAAAGTTGGCAATTTGAAGTATTTGAGAGTTCTTAAGTTTGACTGATAGTCGACTTTAATTATATCGGACTTTGATTATTGCTCGGGAACATGGTATAGGTTCCTTTTGTGATATGGAACTTGTGTGCAAAGTCGGAATTAAACTATTTCCATATTCAAGATAAATTTCATTTAATTTTGTGCTATAACAATTCCTCATTGTTTGTCCAATTCCATCATTATAATGTAGACATAAACTTTATGACTTATAAGCATCAATGATTTAATCTTCGTGTATAAGCTAAACTCTATACATTAAATCATCTACTATATAAGCAAAGGACGGATGAACAAATACATGTCTATTTAAAATTAAATTTTATTAAATTGAATAATAAATAAATAAGCAATTATTACATCAAGAATACTATATAACAAACGCATATATATATATATATATATATTCGTACTCCTATTATGTTAGATGAAATTTTTCCTCTGCTAGCTCTTTTCCATGTCTCCACGATTGGCTTATTCACAATTATACAGTCCTTATATTTGTCAGTTAGAAGTTCGACAAAATGACGAAAAACGAGAGTGGAAAATCATTAATTACGCCATTCACAGAATTAGGACATGAGCTATTGTTGACTAAGTGAAAATAAAAGCTCTAATATTATACCTAACGCTTATTAGCTCTTCTATAATGCATCTTTTATCTAGTTAGGTGCCTACTTGATATTTTAAGCAAACTTCAACTAGTAGTATTAGTTTTCATGTCACAGTAAATAATAGCTCTACACTTCGCGATTATTCCCGGTTAAATTTTGGACGTACAATATGTTTGGCATATTTTCTTTTTCAAAATATCTACACAAAAGAGTGGTAAGTACGGGATATGAAAGGTTATTATCAGTGGCGGAGTCAAAATTTTCATTAAAAGGTGTCAAAATATATAAAAGTAAACATACCAGAAAATTAAGGGAGTCACTACATAGTATATATGCATATAATATTTTTGTACCTACCTACACAGCGTATTTTTCTCGTTAAGGGGGTGTCATTTGACACCCCTCCCTGTAAGGTGGCTCTGCCACTGGTTACTACTTACTAGTACACTTGAATCTTTTTGTTATGCCCAATGTAGCTCGTTTGAGACTATTTTTGCCAGTTTTGGAGAATTTTTTCAGAAGAGTTTTCTTACTAAAACGTATTTGGTTGACTGTAATGTCTAAAAAGTTTTATGAATATTTTCAATGATCTTTTAAAAGAGCATCCCTATGCACTTTTTTCTAAATAATTCTTTTCAAAACCCTCTTTAGGAACTTTTTTCTGGCAGAAAGTACAGGCTTTATGAGTATATTGCTTCCAGTGATTTTTCATCGAAGGCTAGTCATTTTTCTTTCTGTCCATTAATATATATATATATATATATATATATATATATATATATGTTATGTCGAGGAAGAGGCAAATCCGAAAATAAAGAAGATAAAGAACATCAAATTTTAATGTGGAAAACCCTTCAAATCGAAGGTAAAAACCACGGGATCACAAAGATCCANATTTTCGAGACACCAACAAGTATGTAGGATATATATGGGCAAATGGGGTTGAAAGATAATGTTCGCAACCATATTGTGAACGAGATACATGCGAGATCATTGTGGGAAAAGCTAGAGACTCTTTATGCTTCAAAAACCGGGAACAACAAATTGTTTCTGCTAAAGCAATTGATGACCTTTAAATACAAGGAAGGCAGCCCTATCCTTGATCACATAAATGATTTTCAGGGCGTCCTTGATCAGCTATCTGGAATGGGGGTTAATTTTGATGATGAGATACAAGGACTTTGGCTTCTTAATACTCTGCCAGACTCTTGGGAAACTCTTCGTGTTTCTTTGACAAATTCAGCTCCTGGAGGTAAGGTGACCATGGAATATGCCAAGAGTGGTGTGTTGAACGAGGAAGTAAGGAGAAAATCGCAGGGTTCATCCTCACAAGCAGATATCTTGGTTACAGAAGACCGGGGGAGAGATAGAACAAGAGGCTCAAGGAATAGAGGTAAAAGTAGAAGTAAGTCAAGGTCCAAATACTATAATGTTACATGCAACCACTGTGGCAAGAAAGGACACATCAAAAGGTTTTGCCGCAAGTTGAATCAAGACACTAGAGAAGGAAAGAAAGTTGAAAATAATGAGAACAATGTTGCTGCTATTGTTCAAGATGACCTTCTTTTTGCTTATGATGAAAACGTCATCAATTTGGTATCCCATGAGACGAGCTGGATAGTAGATTCTGGAGCTACCTCACATGTCACACCAAGAAAAGATTTTTTCTCATCTTATACTCATGTTGATTCTGGAGTGTTAAAGATGGGCAATGCCAGTGAAGTTAAGGTGTTTGGTGTTGGCACAGTTTGTTTGAAAACTAATAATGGTTCAACGTTAGTTCTTCAAGATGTGAAGCATGCTCCAGACTTTCCTTTCAATTTGATCTCCGCAGGAAGATTAGACGATGAAGGTTACCATAATGCTCTCTTTAACGGCCAATGGAAGCTCACCAAGGGCTCGTTAGTAGTGGCTCGAGGAGTCAAGTCTGGTCAATTATATGTGACACAAGGCTCTATTCTTAATGACTCAATAAATCTGGTGGAAAGTGATAGTTTGTCAGAATTGTGGCATCGAAGATTGAGTCATATGAGTGAGAGAGGGATTACGTGTTTGGCTAAGAAAAGTTTGCTTTCTGGAGTAAAACAAGCAAAGCTGCAAAGGTGCATACATTGTTTAGCTGGCAAACAGAAAAGGGTTTCCTTTCATAGCCATCCTCCCTCAAGAAAGCCCGATTTATTAGAGCTAGTACACTCTGATTTGTGTGGTCCTTTTAAAGTAAAGTCAAAAGGTGGTGCACTTTACTTTGTGACCTTCATTGATGATCATTCTCGTAAGCTCTGGGTGTATCCTTTGAAATCTAAAGATCAAGCACTTGGCGTGTTTAAGGAATTTCAGGCCTTAGCTGAGAGACAGACGGGGAAGAAATTAAAATATATTCGCACTGACAATGGTGGTGAATATTGTGGTCCCTTTGATAACTATTGCAAGGAACAAGGAATTCGTCATCAGAAAACTCCGCCCAAGACGCCTCAATTGAAAGGTTTGGCAGAGAGGATGAATAGAACTCTAGTTGAGAGAGTTAGATGCTTACTTTCAGAGGCTAAACTTCCAAATACATTTTGGGCGGAAGCACTTAACACTGTTGCCTATGTTATCAATTTGTCTCCTGCCGTTGCTTTGGATGGTGATGTCCCAGACAGAGTTTGGTTTGCCAAAGATGTTTCTTATGATCACCTGAGAGATTTTGGGTGTAAAGCTTGTGTGCATATTCCTAAAGATGAGAGATCGAAACTGGATGTCAAAACTAAGCAGTGCATCTTTATCGGTTATGGTCAAGATGAGTTTGGGTATCGTTTTAATGATCCAATTGATAATAAACTTATTAGAAGTCGTGATGCAATATTCTTTGAAGACCAAACTATTGAAGATATTGACAAAGCTGAGAAGATAGATTCTCAGAGTAATGAGAGCTTAGTTGATATTGATCCAGTTTCAATTGCTAAGGCACCTATTGCACATGAAGGACCCCAAGACAATGATGGAGATAGTGATCAAGATCAAAATGATCATCATGGTGTAGATGTTATGGATGCTCCAGTTGATGAAGTTGTGCTTGATCATCAACCAATTCCTGCACAGGTAACTACTACGAATGCTCCTGAAACCTCTCTTAGAAGATCTACAAGGGAGAAGCAAAAATCCATGCGCTATCCTCCTGATGAGTATGTACTTTTGACTGACATGGGAGAACCCGAGAATTATGATGAAGCCATGCAAGATAATCACAAAGATCATTGGATCGAAGCGGGAAGATGAGATGAAGTCACTCCATGAGAATGGCACATATGTATTAGTGAAATTGCCGAAAGGTAACAAATGGATATTCAGAATAAAGCAAGATAACCATACCTCTACGCCTAGATACAAGGCGAGGTTAGTTGTTAAAGGTTTTGGCCAGAAGAAGGGAGTTGACTTTGATGAAATTCTCTCCCCTGTTGTGAAGATGTCTTCTATTCGTGTGGTTCTAGGCTTAGCCGCAAGTCTAGATTTAGAAGTTGAGCAGACAGATGTCAAGAGTGCTTTTCTTCATGGTGATTTAAATGAGGAGATTTATATGGAGCAGCCTGAGGACTTCGTAGTTAAGCTTGCAGATAAACATGAATTTTGTAGAAAATTGGCATGCATGAAGCCTGTCAAATAGTTCCTCTACTTGAAGACATATTTGGCCCCTTGGCTGGAGGGGGAGTTTGTTGGGCACATGCCCATGTTGTCCAGCCAAAGGCCCAATGGCCTAATCCTATTCTCTTTTGGTTTCCAATCCTATTTGGAATTGGATTCGGTTTATTCCTATTTTGAGTGGGTTTTTGCTTTAAGAGAAAGCACCACTCATGATCTATAAATAGGACAACCTTGGAGAATTATTCTATGCTCATTGATACAAGTCTTTGAATACTTAAGCACATAAGAGTGGGTTTTGAGAGAGCTTTCATCAAGAGAGAAGAGAGAAAAAAGGTATTTGTTTTGCTGCAGATTTTTATTCCGACCAGCCAACTTCAAATCACGTTTTCCGATTCGTTAACCGTTGGATCGGGCTGAAATTTTGACTGAGTGTTCGTAACATCTTGGTCTTGGATTTGAATGGTGGAGATCGGATTTGGATCCTCGTAGAATCTGCTTTCGAGCCTCGAACAACAACTTCATTTTGTGGATTATACTCTTTCTTCAATTGATTAGTTGTTGCTCTTGTTGCTATTGTTGCTCCGTGTTTGGCCCTTGTTGTGTAGCCAATTTGGAGAACTTTTGTAACCCTCTTATTGTTATATTGGAGCTTTTTGGATCTTTGTGATCCCGTGGTTTTTACCTTCGATTTGAAGGGTTTTCCACGTTAAAATTTGGTGTTCTTTATCTTCTTTATTTTCGGATTTGCCTCTTCCTCGACATAACAGTGGTATCAGAGCCTTGGTTATTTATCCAGGTTATTACGGAATGGAGGCGAATATGAGCAAGATGGTATGTTTAAATGGGAGAAATTATAATGTTTGGAGAAGCAAGATGAAAGACTTGTTGTTCGTGAAGAAGATGCATCTACCCGTTTTTTCAGCTCATAAACCCGAGAGTATATCCGATGAAGATTGGGATTTTGAGCACCAACAAGTATGTGGATATATACGGCAATGGGTTGAAGATAATGTTCGCAACCATATTGTGAACGAGATACATGCGAGATCATTGTGGAAAAAGCTAGAGACTCTTTATGCTTCATAAACCGGGAATAACAAATTGTTTCTGCTAAAGCAATTGATGACCTTTAAATACAAGGAAGGCAGCCCTATCCTTGATCACATAAATGATTTTCAGGGCGTCCTTGATCAGCTATCTGGAATGGGGGTTAATTTCGATGATGAGATACAAGGACTTTGGCTTCTTAATACTCTGCCAGACTCTTGGGAAACTCTTCGTGTTTCTTTGACAAATTCAGCTCCTGGAGGTAAGGTGACCATGGAATATGCCAAGAGTGGTGTGTTGAACGAGAAAGTAAGGAGAAAATTGCAGGGTTCATCCTCACAAGCAGATATCTTGGTTACAGAAGACCGGGGGAGAGATAGAACAAGAGGCTCAAGGAATAGAGGTAAAAGTAGAAGTAAGTCAAGGTCCAAATACTATAATGTTACATGCAACCACTGTGGCAAGAAAGGACACATCAAAAGGTTTTGCCGCAAGTTGAATCAAGACACTAGAGAAGGAAAGAAAGTTGAAAATAACGAGAACAATGTTGCTGCTATTGTTCAAGATGACCTTNATGAAGTTGTGGTTGATCAGCAACCAATTCCTGCACAGGTAACTACTACGAATGCTCCTAAAAACCTCTCTTAGAAGATCTACAAGGGAGAAGCAAAAATCCATGCGCTATCCTACTGATGAGTATGTACTTTTGACTAACATGGGAGAACCTGAGAATTATGATGAAGCCATGAAAGATAATCACAAAGATCATTGGATCGAAGCGATGGAAGATGAGATGAAGTCACTCCATGAGAATGGCACATATGAGTTAGTGAAATTGCCGAAAGGTAAGAGAGCTTTATCTAACAAATGGATATTCAGAATAAAGCAAGATAGCCATACCTCTGCGCCAAGATACAAGGCGAGGTTAGTTGTTAAAGGTTTTGGCCAGAAGAAGGGAGTTGGCTTTGATGAAATTTTCTCCCCTGTTGTGAAGATGTCTTCTATTCGTGTGGTTCTAGGCTTAGCCGCAAGTCTAGATTTAGAAGTTGAGCAGACAGATGTCAAGAGTGCTTTTCTTCATGGTGATTTAAATGAGGAGATTTATATGGAGCAGCCTGAGGACTTCGTAGTTAAGCTTGCAGATAAACATGAATTTTGTAGAAAATTGGCAGGCATGAAGCCTGTCAATAGTTCCTCTACTTGAAGACACATTTGGCCCCTTGGCTGGACAACATGGGCATGTGCCCAACAAATAGTTTTTTCTCTCTTCTCTCTTGATGAAAGCTCTCTCAAAACCCATATATATATATATATATATATATACATATATATATATATATAATACTCTTAAAATTTGTATCATATCGATGAATATAATTGTTGTATCGTGCATATAAGCTTTAATTACTTTTTTATTCGTGAGTCGTGATTAGAATGAGTATCAATTTAAGTTGTGAACCTTAACTTTAAATTTATTAATTAGATATAATTATGAAATACACGTAAATATTATCCAAATTCAGGTGTTCTAGTAACTCAAGCAAAGACAAGATATAGATAGGTTGTCACATGGAGTGAAGATAACTAGCAAATTCCTCCAAAAACCCAAGAGATTAATTTAGTAAATAATTGGCCGTTTCTATTCATTCTAACGAGGCATTCATTCAATCCCCGAGCTAACTTGCAGCATGTTCGGCCAAACTGAAAAAATCAGTTTATTCTGAAAAGTATTTTTTATATGTTGGGCTACTCAATCTAAAAACAACTTTTGAGCAATAATTTATGTTTGGCCAAACGTTCCAAAAAGGACTTTTAATTATCAAATTATGAATAATGACATGAATAAATTTACGTAATAGCTAATATTATAAGTAAATAAATAATCTCAAAAATGTATTATCAAAGACAATGCCACACCCTAACCTCGGGGGTACGATCGGCACACGAAGCCCGAAGGCCCGTGCGAACCACATCTATCTTAGACCCCATCAACATGAAATATGGCCGATAAGGTCTCCAAGTACAATACAAAATTTTATGTGATCACCGCTGACTAAGGAAGAAGTCTCAACATTTCATATATATATATATATATATATATATATATATATATATATATATATATATATATACACGCAATTGTTGCCGACAAGGTCACAACCAATCTTTATACAAACCCACACATTAGTTTGCAAGTCTCTAAGATTACCAAAGTAAAGTATATATTTTGGTCGGGACAAGGCCCTACCTCAGTACCTATTGACTTCTGAATAGCTGCTCCAGAGAAGTGGAGTTCGACAACCAATAGTAGAAACGAGCACCCTACTGGGAGGGACATCGGCGGATCTATCTGTACCTGTGGGCATGAACACAGCGCCCAAAAGAAAGGGGCGTCAATACAAAAAAATATACTGAGTATGTAAAACTGATAAGGTACGTAAATCAAAGACATAACATAAGAGGTATGAAATACATCATGTCAACTTGAATACCGAAGACAAGTCACCGAGGGCGTATACTGCAGAAACCATGAATCATAATTGCATGCGAGTTTTGTAAAATTAAGGCCTCTCATTGGGCTATTCATTAAATACATAATATAGCATCATTCAACCGCTCTTTGGGGCATATCATGTCATATATCGTACCTAGTCTCAGGAGCTCTCGGTTGTATCCGGTCTCAGCGCCATACTCAATCTCAAAAGGATTCGGTCATACCAGGCCACAGAAGGGCTCGGTAATATCTCATATCACATCACTCTGTACTCGGCCTCATAGAGGACTCGGTCGTACCCGGCCTCAGGTGATCTCGACTGTACCTTTCCTTAACAGGACTCGGCATAGTCGGCCTCAAGAAGACTCGATAACCTCACATCACACATCATGTTTCGTTATACCACACTTATTAGTGGTTGTACAATAGGTGGTGTACCCGATCGACTATAGCGTGGCTCGTTAAGGTAGAATAGATACATATATATAAGTGCAATACATAATCAAGTTCAAGGGATCTCAATGTTAGACTCAACGTGAATTACATTTTAAGACCTCACGACACCGTCCGAAAATATTTCAAACTTGAAGGAAAATGCCACCAGTAGGAATGAATAAAGTCATGAATATCTTTGTTAAGAGAAGGTTAGAACAATTCAGTTTTACAACATATGAATTATTTAAAAGAAGCACGTACATAAAAACATGCCAAGAAAGAAAACTGCTTTACATACCTTATTGAGGAACTAGCTACGCTTCCTGAATTCTTACACTTTTGTTGTGATTAACTCCGCCTCCAACGGTTCTCCAAAATTAGTATAACAAGAAAATAGATATTATAGTGATGACCTCAAGTTTCTTCAAGCTAGATCCTACTAGGTTCGCCTTGATTTAGCCTTGGATTGTTTTGGAATTCTTAAAAGGGTTTGAGAGCATTTTGGGGTGGACTGAAGTGGGTGATATTTCCTAGAATGAAAGAGAAGAGAGTTGCACTGCCTTTTTATACCAAGTCTATGAAATTTTGTCGCACCGGATACCAAACGGGTTTCCCTGCACTGGCCACTGTGTCGAAGGCACAACTAGAGCAATATGGTAAAATTTAACCATTTCATTGTCTTTATAACATGGTGTTGTCTGATTGTGTCACGATCCAAACCGATAGGCCACGACGGGTGCCTGAGTGCTACCTGTCAAACACCTCTAAGCATGCGTCTAAGATATTAACCTGAATAGTATCTGCTGAATTACGAAAATAACATACATGAAGGAAACCTGCCAAGAAGGCAAATGTACATACACATGCAGAAAACAGTGGGCGAGCCGGCAAGGCTGCTATAGACAACTATACATCCCAAACAGAAAGCCGACAAGGCCACATATAACCCAACTAGACATACTGTCGACAGATCTCTAACAGAAACATAACTGTATAAAGACGGGACTGAGCCACGTCATACCCATATATATATATATATATATATATATATATATATATATATATATATATATATATATATAAGCATATCGTACCAAAATCAAAAGCAGCTACGGATCAAGTGGAGCACGCCAACTCTCGAGGGAGACCGTCAGCTTGCCTACCTGCACCTGCGGGCATGAAATGCAGGCCCCGTGAATAGGGCATCAGTACAAAAAATGTACTGAGTATGTAAGGCATGAAAATTAGTACGTAAAAGACATAGATGAAACATGGAATAAAGAAAAACATCTTTAATCCGAATAACTTTGTAAATTCTGAAACATTTATAATGTCATGTACGTGCGTATAAATGTCGTGTCATGCATAGGTATGGGTGTACATAATATCATCAAGCCATTGAGGGCAGCCCATCATATCATCTTAGCCACTGTGGGCAACATCATCAACATATACCAACTGATCAGGTGGTGGTGCATATATAACGCCGTAACCTTTCCCATATCCCATATACATATAATATACATATATACACGTATATAACTCCATCTGGTCATGGGTCAATGCACATGTATAAATGGGTGAAATGCATGAAAAATACGTAAAAATCTCAATATTCCTTTCAGATAAATATTTTTCTGCCGTGTATTATTCTTAGACCCATGAATAGAAGATAATAACAATTCACATGGGAAATCAAGAATATAGACACCCCCAGTATTTCTATGGATAGAGTAATTTATAGAAATTGTACGTTTGCTCGTTTCTTTTATATAATTTGGACCATGCCAAAAGAAGGAGTGACCTTAACATACCCGGAGTAGAAAAACTCCGTATAGTATTCCGTTGGAAACCTTCGTGGATTGAAGTTAGAACCCCAAATATCGGATTAAGCTTCTGCTTTTTTTTAAAAAAAAAATTGTTGAACGATTTAGCTTCTGCTTCTTTTAACAAATTGAACGAAAATTTCAAGCTTCTTGCTTGTTGAAGTGACGAACGATTTTGGTTAAGCTTTTGTTTTCCAACTTTTCAAACAAAGAAAGGAAGTGTTCTTGTTTTTTGAATGATTAACGTTACTTTGGATCTAAGATTGATATATTACTAATGGTTCATGGGGTGTTCTGATCCAAAATAAGATAAGACTTGTAATAAAGTCTTATCTTGGTTAAATTCTTTTAATCCTTAGGTGTAGACACCTACTCATAAATTGCTATGAGTCATCTTCTTGATTGGTGGCCTTGTGCCACGTTTTTGGATGGTGTATTTTTGTTAATCTTTATCTACTTATTAGTTAATTGGGTAATGTTCCTTTATCCGGAAATTAACCAATTACGCGCATAATTTAAAAAGCCACAAATTACTTAAATTCAACTTATATTTTTAATATACTTCATATATACTTTATATATTATACTATCATGGTCATATGGTACTTTGTATGGTACTAGGTCATAATCATCTGGTATTATTGCTCGACCCGTATTTTATCTCAAATTGGCCACTTTCAACGAAACTCGTTTTCTTTATTTCGTGTACCCCTTTATCCTTCATGACACTTCTTTATCGCTTGTTATAAATAGCGTAAATGCGTTAACGTCAAGATGATCTCATCCCCGACTCTACGTCAATTAACTGAAGACGAAACTTTTAACATACGAAAACGCGAGATGTAACATCCTTCCCCCCTTAGAAACATTCGTCCTCAAATGTTCAACTCCCCGTGATCTATATAACTTTGGCAGGGTCGCCTTTGTAACAACACTACTACCAACTCTCCCTGTAGAAGCTTAATAATCCAACGCCACACAGGACCACAATTATCAATAACGACAATGGCCTCACATGACCAACGACAGTAACCAATAAAAGAATTTGTACACGTACCTTATGGTTATGATGTCTCTGTCGGAACCTTCTCTGGAGGAAATAAGTAGGGATATCTATACTTTATGTCTTCCTCGGCCTCCCAAGTCATTTTTTTCCACATTGTTGTTCCTCCAAAGTACTTTCACGGAGGCTACCTCCTTATTCCGTAGCTTGCGGATTTGTCGGTTTAGGATGTCAACTGGAATTTCCTCGTATGACAAGTCCTCTATTATCTGTACATCATCTGTGGGCACCACTCGGGTAGTATCGCCAATGCACTTCCGTAACATAGATACGTGAAAAAATGGATGGATAGACTCCAACTCCGAGGGCAAATCTAACTCATAAGCTACTTGGCCCACTCTCCGAATGATCCTATAAGGCCCAATATACCATGGGCTAAGTTTGCCTTTCTTGCCAAATCTCATCACACCCTTCATAGGTGACACCATTAAGAATACCCAGTCATCAACCCTGAAATCTAAATCTCGACGCCGCACGTCATAATATGACTTCTGACGACTCTAAGATGTCAATAGTCGATCCCGGATAAGCTTTACTTTTTCTATAGCTTGCTGAACCAGGTCTGACCCATGTAAACCAGATTCTCCAACATCAAACTAACCTATAGGTGACCTACACTTCCGTCCGTAGAGAGCTTCGTATGGAGCCATCTGAATACTAGAATGGTAGCTATTATTATATGCGAACTCAATAAGCGGCAGACGATCATCCCAGCTACCTTTGAAGTCTATCACACATGCTCGTAACTAGGAGTGGCAAACGGGCGGGTTGGGTCAGATATGGTTCGAGTCGAAAACGGGTAATGAAAAAATGGATCAATTATCCGAACTGACCCATATCTAATACGGATAAAAAACGGGTTAACCGGCGGATAATATGGGTTACCCATAATATCCATGACTTCTTGTATATGATCACTTTTGGGAGAATCCATAGTCTCCCTAACTTGAGGAACCCCCAATTTAAGGCTTTACAAATGTAAAAGTTAGACCCATTGGTTATCCATTGGTTACTCATTGGTTATCCATTTTCTAAATGGATAATATGGTTCTTATCCATACTTGATCCGTTTTTAAAAAGTTTATTATCCAACCCATTTTTTAGTGGATAATATGGGTGGTTAACTATTTTCTTTTAACCATTTTGCCACCCCTACTCGTAACATATCCTCCAATGTCTGAATAGTACGCTCAGCCTGTCCGTCTGTCTGGGGATGTAATGCTGTACTGAGACTTACTTGAGTCCCCAATGCTTTTTGGAAGGACCTCCAGAAGTTAGCTGTAAATTGAGCTCCTCTATCCGAGATAATAGATACAGGGACACCATGCAGTCATACTATCTGCTTAATATAAAGCCTTGCATAATCCTCTGAGGAATATGTAGTTCTAACGGGCAGAAAATGGGCTAACTTTCTAAGCCTATCAACAATCACCCATATCGAATCGAACTTACGCTGGGCACGAGGTAAGCCTATAATGAAATCCATATTGATTACTTCCCATTTCCAAGTCGGAATCTCCATAGCTTGCAATAACCCACCGGGTGTCTGATGCTCAATCTTAACCTGCTGACAGTTAGGACACTGAGCAACAAACTCCGCTATATCCTTTTTCATTCCGTCCCACCAATATACTTCCCTGATATCATGATACATCTTTGTTGCTCCTAGATGGATAGAATAGCGAGAATAGTGAGTTTCTCCCATAACCTGCCGACGCAGCCCTGCAACATTAGGCACACATAATCACCCTTGATATCTGAGGACTCCATCTTCTGTAATTTCAAACGGTGTCTTCTCCTTCTGAAGAGTGGTATCCCTATAATTAACTAACACAGGATCCTCGTACTACCGTTCTTTTACTTCAGTTGCTAAAGAGGATGTTGCCGTATCTTGAATAGTAATTCCAATATCACCTGAATCCAGTAACCGAATGCCAAGACTAGCTAGCCGATGAACCTCATAGGCTATTCCCCTCTTTTGTGGCTGTAAATACGATAGGCTACCCATAGATCTACGTCTGAGGGCATCGGCTACTACGTACGCCTTCCCCGGTTGTTATAAAACATCAACGTCATAGTCTTTAAGTAGCTCCAACCATCTCCTTTGACGTAGATTCAATTCCTTTTGCTTGAAGATGTACTGAAGGCTCTTATGATCCGTATAGATATCAACATGAATTCCATAGAAGTAGTGCCTCCACATCTTTAGTGCATGAATCACTGCGGCTAACTCTAAATCGTGGGTCGGGTAGTTCTTCTCGTGCTTTCTTAGTTGTCTAGTAGAATAAGCCACAACCTTACCATGCTACATCAGCACAAAACCTAACCCAACGCCTAAAGCGTCACAATAGATAAAGTAACCATCGGTCCCTTCTGGAAGCGTTAGAACCGGTGCTGACGTTAATCTGTCCTTTAATGCCTGGAAACTCCGTTCGCAAGCATCAGTCCATTGAAACTTTGCACCCTTCTGAGTCAACTTTGTCAAAGCTGCTGAAAGGGAAGAAATCCCCTCTACAAATCTCCTGTAATAACCTTCCAAACCAAGGAAGCTACGAACCTCCGTCGGTGTTGTGGGTCTAGGCCAAGTCTTTATTGCTTCAACCTTTTGTGTATCCACCCGGATGCTTTCACACAAAATGATATGCCCAAGGGAAGCTACAGAGTTTAACCAGAATTCACACATAGAGAATTTTGCATACAACTTCCCTTTATGTAGAACTCTGAGCACAATACGGAGAAGTTCTGCATGCTCAGCCTCTGAACGAGAATACACCAATATATCGTCGATAAATACAATTACGAACAGATATAAAAAGGGCTGAACACACGGTTCATCAAATCCATGAATATTGTTGGCGCATTGTCAAACTGAATGACATAACCCGAAAATCAAAGTGACCATATCTAGTACTGAATGTTGTCTTCGAAATATCTTCATCCTTAACCCTTACCTGATGGTACCCGGACCTCAAGTCAATCTTTGAAAAACACTTGGCACCTTGCAACTGATCAAATAAATCGTCAATCCTCGGGAGCAGGTAGTTATTCTTGATCGTCACCTTATTCAACTGTCTATAATCAATACACATCCGTAAGGAACCATCTTTCTTCCTCACAAATAACACAGGTGTTCCCCATGGTGATGTGCTAAGTCAGATACAGCCTTTTTCAAGCAAGTCCCTTAGCTGTTCTTTTATCTTTTTCAGCTCCGTGGGGGCCATCCTATAGGGAGGAATAGATATTGGATGAGTATTTGGTAGTAGGTCAATGGAAAACTCAATTTCTTTCTCTGGTGGAAGACCTGGAAGCTCATTAGGAAAAACATCGGGAAACTCATTCACCACCGGGATGAACTGAATGGTTGGTGACTCTAATTTCGCATCCTGAACCCGAACTAAGTGATAAATACAGCCCTTTCTGATCATCTTCCTTAACTTGAGATAGGAAATGAATCTTCCTCTCGGCGATGCCGTATTACCTTTCCACTCCGAAACAGGCACCCCTGGAAATTGAACGGACTATCTCTGATCTATAATCAACGTTGGCATGACAAGAAGCCAATTAATCCATGCCCATTATAACATCAAATTCTACCATGTCTAACTCGATTAAGTCTGCTACGCTAGATCGACCATGAACTACTACTATACAACCCCTATATACTTGCTTAGCTATCACAGAGTCCCCAACAGGTGTAGACACCTCAAAAGGTTTAACCAATTCAGGTTTTATTTCAAACTTACTAGCAACCAACGGGGTAACATATGATAAGGTGGAACCTGGGTCAATCAATGCATATACATCATATGAGGAGACTGATAATATACCTATAACAACATCAGGTGATAACTCCTGGTCCTGTCGTCCTGCCAACGCATAAATACGGTTCTGAGGACTGCTCGAGCTAGATGCTCCACCTCTGCCTCTACCACGAATGTGGTGCTTGTGGACCTTGCCCAAGGGGGCGTACTCATGATGACAAACCAGGTAAAGATCCCGATGGCCGAGCTATGCTTGCAGCATCTCTCATCGGACAATCCCTCATAACGTGGCCCGGATAACCACAAGTATAACAAATACCTAATCCCCTACGGAACTGCCCGGTATGCTGCTTACTATATTGAGCACATCGTGGCAAGAGCGGCCTCATCTGATTTGACTTACCCCTATACTGAGAACCTGAGGCCCTAGAATTCTGACCAAACCCTGAATATGTGGAACAATCAAACCTCTTACCTCCAAACTGAGGGGGTGCGCTAGCTGATGGCTGGGCTGGATACCTCGGGTACTGCTGCCTCTGACCACCTTGAAACTCACCAGAAAGACCCGAAGACCTTGCTCTCTTATTCTGGGCCCTATCATGCTCACGATCGGCCCTCTATTTCTATTTATGCTCCTCTACACCCTGAGCGTACGCTTGAATACGAGAAATATCCATGTCTGGCAGAAGTCAGACTGACATACAATCGTTAAGCAAGTGAGGCTCTAATCCCATCACGAACCGATGAACCCAATCCTCCATCTTAGATACAATAGTGGGTGCATACCTAGCCAATGAATCAAATTGAAGACTGTACTCCCGAGCACTCATGTTTCTCTGCCGAAGGGTCAAGAACCCATCAACTCTGGCTCGTCTAAGCTCTGGTGGAAGATAATGACGAAGAAAAGCTTTTGTAAACTCCTGTCATACTGCTGGAGGGACATCCTCACCTCTAGACAATTCCCAAGACTTGTACCAATTAACCGCAACATCTCGGAGTCTATAGGAAGCTAGCTCAACTGACTCAGTCGTAGTGGCGTTCATTACCCGTAACGTCCTCTGCCTTCTATCAATAAATACCTGAGGCTCCTCGTTCGGATCTGCCCCAGTGAATACCGGGGGGTCTAAATTAATGAAGTCACGAACCCTCGCACTGACGGACCTATTTGCATGACCAATACCAACTTCCTGACGCCGAGCCTGCGCGGCTACTAATCGGGTTAATAGCTTAATAGCATCTCTCATTTCCTAACTTGGTGCATCCGGCTGAGGTGCAGAATGTATAGGGGCGGGCGCTGGAGTTGGTGCCCCTCAGAGCTCTTCTGTAAAGGGCGGGGTATGTGAACTCTGAGATGGAACCTCACCATGAGACTCTCCGCGAGCCCTGGTAACTTGTGGCGCTCGACTAGTAGTCTCACCAGCCACGGACTTTCCCTCTGGGCGGCTGTAGTCTTTGGAGGCATCGCTGAGAATATAACATATCATTAGGAACATGAATTTCTTATATCCCACGATATAGGATAAGAAGAGAGGATACATCCCATATGTCATGTAGCCTCCTATTTATAACTGTGGTGCACAACACACCCATAAACAAGACTCTACTAGACACGGTCTGTAGAAAACCTTAGGACAGAACTGCTCTGATACCACTTTTATCACGACCCAAAACGATGGGCCGCGATGGGTGCCTGAGTCCTACCTGTCAAACACCTCTAAGCATGCGTCTAAGATATGAACCTGAATAACATCTGCTGAATCACGAAAATAACATATATGAAGGAAACCTGCCAACAAGGCATATGTATGTATACATGCAGAATACAGTGGGCGAGCCGGCAAGGCTGTTATAGACAACTATACATCCAAAACTGAAAGCTGACAAGGCCACATACAACCCAACTAGACATACTGTTTACAGACCTCTAATAGAAACATAACTATACAAAGACGGGAATGAGCCACGTCATACCCATATATATATATATATATATATATATATATATAGCATGAAATGCAGGCCCCGTGAAATAGGGCTTCAGTACGAAAATGTACTGAGTATGTAAGGCATGAAAATTAGTACGTAAAAGACATAGATGAAACATGGAATAAAGAAACACATCTTTAAATCTGAATAACATTGTAAATTCTGAAACATTTACAATGTCATGTACGTGCGTATAAATATCGTGTAATGCATAGGTAAGGGTGTAGATAATATCATCAAGCCACTGAGGGCATCCCATCATATCGTCTCGGCCACTGTGGGCAACATCATCAACATATACCAGCTGATCAGGTGGTGGTGCGTGTATAATGCCGTAACCTTTCCCATATCCCATGCACATATAATATACATATATACGCGTATATAACGCAATCTGGTCATGGGTCAATGCACATGTATAAATGGATGAAATGCATGAAAAATATGTAAAACTCTCAATATTCCTTTCGGATAAATATTTTTCAGCTACGTATTATTCTGAGACCCATGAACAGAAGATAATAATAATTCACATAGGAAATCAAGAATATAGACACCCCTAGTATTTCTATGGATAGAGTAATTTATGGAAACTGTATGTTTGCTCGTTTCTTCTGTATAATTTTGACCATGCCAAAAGAAAGAAGGGGTGGCCTTAACATACCTGGAGTAGGAAAAACTCCGTATAATATTCCGTTGAAAACCTCGTAGATTGAACTTAGAACCCCAGAAATCGGATTGAGCTTCTGTTTTTTTTTTTTAAATTGTTGAACGATTTAGCTTCTGCTTCTTTGAACAAATTGAACAAAAATTTCAAGCTTCTTGCTTGTTGAAGTGAGGAACGATTTTGGTTAAGCTTTCTGTTTTCCAACTTTTCAAACCAAGAAAGGAAGTGTTCTTGTTGTTTGAATGATTAACGTTACTTTGGATCTAAGATTGATATATTACTAATGGCGCAGGGGTGTTCTGATCCAAAATAAGATAAGACTTGTAATAAAGTCTTATCTTGGTTAAATTCTTTTAATCCTTAGGTGTAGACACCTACTGATAAATAGCTGTGAGTCATCTTCTTGATTGGTGGCCTTGTGCCACGTTTTTGGATGGTGTATTTTTTTAATTTTTATCCACTTATTAGTTAACTGGGTAATATTCCGTTACCCGGTAATTAATCAATTACCCGCATAATCTAAAAATTACCACAAATTACTTAAAATTCTACTTATTTTTTTTAATATACTTCATATATACATTATACATTATACTATCATGGTCATATGGTACCTTGTATGGTACAGTTCATAATCATCGGGTATTATCGCTCGACCCGTATTTTATCTCAAATTGGCCACTTTCAAGGAAACTCGTTTTCTTCAATTCGTGTACCCCTTTATCCTTCATGACACTTCTTTATCGCTTGTTATAAATAGCGTAAATGCGTTAATGTCAAGATGATCTCATTCCTGAGTCTACGTCAATTAACTGAAGATGAAACTTTTAACGTACGAAAACGCGAGATGTAACAGATTGGTTGTGTCAAAACCTTATAAATCTTCAACTTCACACGTGGGGGTATAATGTGTGGTGTAACATCATCCCACCTTTCATAACATTCATCCTCAAATGCTGAATCGTATTCACTCCTTGCAACATCCCTTGTAGTTATGGTCTGTGCCAGCTATAGTAGTTTTATTGTTGCCTCCCGTAGTATGGAACAAATGAGGGTGCCTAAATTTCATATCTTCTTCATCTTTCCAGGTCATTTATTCTATTTTATTGTTCCTCCAAAGTACTTTAACTATTGCCACCTCTTTGGTCACAACTTACAAACTTGACGGTCTAGGATAGCCACCGGAATTTCTTTGTAAGATAGGTTCTCTATGATTTGAATATCTTCAATAGAGGTAATGCGGGATGGATCACCCAAGCACTTTCAAAGCATAGACACATAGAATATCGGATGCACTGCTTCGAATTCTCGGGGAAACACAAGCTAATAAGAAACTTGACAGACTTTTTGAATAATTCGATATGGTCTGATGTATCAAGGGCTGAGTTTGCTTTTTTACCGAAAACCTCATCACTTCTTTCATAGGCGACACCCTCAAGAATATCCAGTCTCTAACAACGAACTTCAAATTTCGTCATCGGTTATTCGAGTAGTATTTTTGCCAGCTTTGAGCGGTCAATAATCAACCTCGAATCATTTTCACCATTTCTACAACATGGTGCACCAACTCAGGACCAAGTAACTTTGTTTCACCAACTTCAAACAAGTCGATAGGAGATCTGAACTTCATCCGTATAAGGCCTCATATAGTGACATCTAAATGCTAGCATGGTAGTTGTTGTTGTAAGCAAATTCAATGAGTGGTAGATGATCCTCCTAGTTTCTCTTGAAGCCCAAAATACAAGCTTGTAACATGTCCCCGAGCGTCCAAATAGTGCGTTCGGCCTTACTAAATATTTGTAGATGAAAATTTGTGCTATGGTTGATCCTTGTACCCAATCCTTTTTGGAATGATCTCTAGAAGATAGCCGTAAATTGGGCACCTCCTTCCGATATGATGGAAATTGGAACCGCATGAAATCGAATTATTTCCTTGATATATAACTTAGCATAATTTCCAACCGAGAAGGTAGTCTTAACATGTAGAAAATGAGCTGACTTGGTGAGTTGATCTACGACAACCCATATGGAACCAAACCTTCGGCGTGATCATGGTAACCTGATAGAGAAATCCATGTTGATCATCTCCCAACTCTAGGTTGGAATTTCCATTTCCTGAAGCAGTCCTCCTAGTTTCTGGTGTTCAACTTTAACCTATTGGGAATTTGGACGCTGAGCAACGTATTCAGCAATGCTCCTTTTCACGTCATTCCACCAGTACAGATGTCGAAGACCATGATACATCTTAGTAGATCCCGAATCGATCGAATATCGAGATTGGTGCATTTCCATCATGATCTGCCCTTAAAGTCCCCCAACATCGGGTACACACAATCGGTCTATATATCTAAGGACTTCGTGCTCGGATAGCTCGAACACTTTCTTCTTTTGGAAGGGAATGCTTTCACTTATTTTTACCAGCACTGGATCGTCAAATTGCCGCGCTTTTACTTCAAATAATAACGAGGATGTGGCAGCATTTTGAACTATGGCTCCTCCGCCACTAGTGTCAAGTAATCGCATAGTTAAATTAGCCAAGTTGTACACGTCTTAGTCATTTCCAACTTACGATCTTCCACATGTCATAGAATGCCCATGGATTTCTTCTTAGCGCATCAGTAACAACGTTTGCCTTCCCGGGGTGGTATAGAATATCAACATCATAATCCTTTAATAATTCGAGCCACCTTCTTTGTCTCAGATTCTACTCTTTTGCTTGAATATATATTGTAAGCTCTTATGATCTGTATATATGTGAACATAGTAATGACGATATATTCTCAGAGCGAAGATAATAGGCGCTAACTCCAGATCGCGGGTCGGGTAATTTTGCTCATGTTTCCTTAGTTTCCTTGAAGCATAAGCAACAAGTTTACTGTGTTGCATCAAAATACTACCCAATATCACTCTAAAAGCATCACAATATATAACATAACTCTCTAATCCTTTAGGAAGAGTTAGAACTGGTGCAAAGGTTACCTTGTCTTTTAACTCTTGGAAGCTCTTTTCACAAGTACCGGTCCATCGAAATATTACTGCCTTATGTGTCAACTTCGTTAATAGAGCAGCTATGGATGAGAAATTCTCCACAAACCTTCGGTAGTAACCAGCTAAGCCAAAGAAGCTGCGCACCTCCGTAGGAGTTGTAGGCCTTGGCCAATTCTTAATTGCTTTGATCTTTTGACTATCAACTTGGATACCCTCACCCGATACTATATGCCCAAGAAAAGCCATTGAGTTCAACCAGTACTCGCGTTTGGAAAACATAGTGCACAACTTGTGATCCTGAAGCATGCGTAAAACCTTTGGTAAATGCTCTACGTGCTCTGCTTCTGATAGTGAATATAACAAAATATCATCTATGAACATAATCACAAAGATATCCAAAAATGTCTTAAACACCCATTCATCAGATCCATTAATGATGTTGGTGTGTTGATTAGGCCAAAGGACATAACGAGAAACTCGTAATAGCCATATATGGTCCGAAAGGTTGTTTCAGAACATCTTCTTCCTTGACTCATAGCTGATGATACCCAGATATGAGATTGATCTTCGAAAAATACTTAGCACCTTGCAATTGGTCAAACAAATCATCGATCCTCGGAAGTAGATACTTTTTCTTAATGGTTACCCTATTTAGATGTTGATAATCAATGCACATCCTCAACGAACTGTCCTTTTTATGAACAAATAGCATTGGGGCTCCCCACAGGGAAGTACTGGCTCGGATAAAACCCTTATCTAAAAGATCTTTCAATTGAACTTTCAATTCTTTTAACTCAGCAGGAGCCATCTTGCACGGAGGGATATATATCGATTGCGTATCGAGGAGCACGTCGATGGAAAACTCGATCTCTCTCTCGGGTGGGATACCTGGGAGCTCATCAGGAAACACATCGGAAAATTCATTAACAGCCGGAACCGACCAAATGGTTAGAGGCTTTGTCTCAACATTCTACACTCGCACCAAATGATAAATATATCCTTTCGAGATCATCTCTCGAGCCTTAAGCTAAGAAATAAACTTCCTTTTTGTCATTGCAACATCATCCTTCCATTCAATGGCTCTCTTGAAAATTAAAGTGAATGACCTTCGCCCCACAATCCATAATAGCATAACACGAAGCCAACCAGTCCATCCCCATAATAACATCAATTTCCATCATCTCTAATTTGTTCAAAAATCTACTAATGTATGATGATCATGAAATCATCACATCGCATCGCCTAATTATCATGGACTCATCTACGTGCATAGACACTTCGAATGGCTGATGTAATAATTCAGGCTCCTTACCATATTTACCAGCAAAAAATGGAGAAATGTACGACAAAGTGGAACCTGGATCTACCAATGCGTACATATTACTGGAAAATACAGATAGTATACCTTCTACCACATCTGGTGATGACTCTAGACTTTGTCGTCCTGACAATGCGAAGATGCGATTTTGTGGTCCACCCGAACTAGATGCTGTTGATACGCAATTTTTCCCTCAAATATTTTTTAAATGCATATCTACTTTCAAAATAATGCATGAGCATCAACCAGTATTTTTCATAATTTTCCTGTAGTTTAAAAAGAATTTTTAATTAATTATTCTAGCATTTTAGCATATAAATAATTACTAATTGCATTACAAATTATTTTATGATAATTTTATTTGCCTAACTTTATCATTTATATTTATACTAAGCTTTGGTTATTTCATGAATAGCCATATATACATGTTAGAGTTATAATTGCAATAACTTTGCAATAATAGCCCATGCATGCATAAATACTTTATTTCCAAAGAAAATAACCTTTCATATTTTTATAATACTAAGTAATTATTTTAAATCATCTCCGTGCACAAAAATCATTTTTATCATTTAATTAGCTATTTCTACAAATTATTTTATTGATTAATTGGGTATTTAACAAATAGCCCTTTAATTGTGTCAAGATTCGGACCCCCCAGCCCAATTCAAGTTAAACCATTAGTCCAATCCGCCCCAACCCAAATTAAATAACCCCTACCCGACCCAAACCTCCTCTAATCGCAGAGATCAACGGTCCACGTTTTCCCTTTCCAATTTTAATCCAAACGACCCCCCAAACCCTACCCATTCTCCAGAGACCGCCGCCCCCAAATTCTCTCATCCTCTTTTCTCTCTCAGACACCCCAAAACCTAGAAGCACCGTCACCCTAAAAAGTCTCCCAAACTCCTTCGATTCCTGACAAGATATGGGGTTATTTGGTGTTTTGCTACCCTATCTAACCTGCTACCTCTACTGGTTGTTTGATTCTTGCTGTTTTCTAAGGGAATCTCGAAAAGATCCGACTCAGAGTCGACCTATGCTCTTTGTTCTCTTATGAACCCGCCTTGTGTTCATCAATGTTTGTGAGTATTGTTAATTTTGTTGCTGTGGTTATATTTTTCCTTTACCCCGCCTCCTTTTCTCAAAAACCCTCATCTTTTCAACTTGAATCTGTTCAGATCCTTGCAGGTCTGGATCAATTTTGAGTTTATCCAGTAGTTTTCCTTAAAAATCCCTTGTTCTCTTTATCGTTAATCGATTTAACATCCCTCTAGATTAGGGTTCCGCTTCCTTGATGTTTTCTGTTCAGATGTCTGTAGATTTGAAATGATTTCGAGTTTCTATAGCATTTTTTATTTAAAGATTTTGTGTTTTCCTTACTGTTAATCGAACTTAATATTTTGTAAGAATTAGGGTTTCACTTCGTCTGTTTCTGCAAAACTTTTCTAAAGATTCCTATGTGTTTGATTATCTTTTTCTACTGATTCTTTCATGACTATGTTTCAGTCTTTTGTTTGTTTGATTATTTCATTGATCGCATCAATATTTGCCCGTTATTCTTGAGTAATTGATTGATTATCTAAACTGTCTAGGGTTTGAAATTGCTTTGTTTTACTGAGTTAATTACTTCCTGTAATTTTGTCTACATTCCTTATTTTGGGACTCCTAATTGGCACTACTTACTTTAAATATTTCTATTAAGTTTAATTTATGGGCTGATTGTCTTATTAACCCCATATTGGTCTCTAATTTACTTGTGTTACCTTATTTGTGTGTCTAATTGCCCTGTTACTTGCCGGATTTTCGGTATTTTGACTCTAATTAGCTACCAGACTTATCACTTACCTTATTTAAACCTCAATTCTGAGTTATTTTTGGGTATAACTCCATGGTTTTTGCCTATTGATTGGCCCTGTCAAGCCTAATTGATGACTGATTGTTTTCTTTTCCTTATTTGCAAACTTTTAAATTGCTTTACCTTATTTACTTTACTCCACTCAATGCTATATAAACCTCACTATATTTTAAACACACACGAACATGAACACTCAGAAAGAAACACACACACACATACATAGACAAACACACGAAAGCTCTCGCTCTTATTCACAATATCCTCCATCACAATCTTTCTATTTTCTTTGTTTGCTGCACTGTTTAGCCGGCTGAAAGCCAAGGCTAGACCTTGAAATCCTGTTTGATTCACTCTTCTATTGCTATCTCTTAGCTGGTATGCCTCCACTTCTGCTTTCATTCAAACTCTTATGTGATTAAACCTATGTGTTTTATGTTTTTCAGCATGACTACTTCTATGTGATTAAATCTGTGTGCTCCCTGCTATCAGCATGCATACTTCTATTTAATTAGATTCGTGCGCTTCATGTTCATTGATCCTACTCAGCATGTCCATTTCTATTTACTTAGGCTTATGTGTTTCCTGTTTTTCAGCATATCTACATACTTGTTTCTATGTAATTAGACCCATGTCTACTTGTTTCTCAATTAGCATGCTTCCTGTCCAGTTTTAAATGTTCACCCCTAGCAGGTTCCTGATTAGTTCATGATTTCTATGCCTCTAACTTCTGCTACCTTTCTGCATGACTGTCTGCTTGGTAATCTAATCCCAGAATGCCATCACTTTGTTTATTACATGTCCATATGGCCACCTAGTAACAACTAGTAAACTAAGTCGAATCTAGACAATATGAAACTTTGCTTGAAGTGGTTGTGATCCTGTTTCTGCCTACTGTTTGATTGCTTGGGTCTTTTGTGTGAATTCTAAGTGTTAAAATGACTCTGTTTGTTCCTATTTACCCCTTCCTGAAGATCCAAACTATTTTATCAATACTATCTCCTATCTCAACTCCTACTCTTAGAATATCTAGGGTCTTGCCCCTCCAGTGTGAGCACTGCCTTGGAGTCCATGAGACTCCTCTGAACTCTTACACACTGGGGCTGGCTTTTTCCAAAACTGTCTCACAAAACTTTTTCTTGCAAAGGTTTTCCTGGTGTGAGCATTGCCCGGGATCCCTGAGGCCCTTGGGAACTTTGACACACCAGAAGACCATGGGGTGTACTATGAGAATATTGTTACAGACTTGGTTGAAGGCCTGACTTCCAGGTTTACTTTTGGGCCTATCCAGGGTCCCTATAGTACATCAGTTTCATTTTGTAATTCATTTATATTTGGTTTGTAATAATAATTCCTTGTAAAACAAATATTGGGGTTATTAGTAAAACATGGAGGGATTCTTATAAATATGTCGTTGGGAACGGGTAGAAATCATGCCTATATGTTGCTGGGATGTTTGTTTATGTGCTTGGCAATTGATCGATGCTGTGCTCGCCTAGAAATCATGCCTATTGGAAACAAATATAGAAATCAGTTTTGACGTTTAATCATTCATGCAAATAAGTGTTAAAATTTGTTCTTGCATTTAGATACCATGCCAATAAGGGTTTTAAATCGGTTACTGCATTTAGCTACCATGCTTATAAGGTTTTAAATCAGTTCCTGGATTTAGATACCATGCTTATAAGGTTTTAAATCAGTTCCTGGATTTATATACCATGCCTATAAGGTTTTAAATTAGTTCCTGCATCTAGGTACCATGCCTATAAGGTTTTAAATCAGTTCCTGCATTTAGATACCATGTCTAAAGGTTGTAAAATCAGTTCTGCATTCTAGAAACCATGCCAATAAGATTGAAATCATTTCTGCATTTAGATACCATGCCTATAAGGTTTTTTGAATAAGCTTCTGCACTTAGAAATCATGCCTACAGGGTTTAAGATAAAACCAACCGCTAAAATCAGTAATCAGTTTACAGCTTAGACACCCGGTTTATAAAAATCCTGTCCGGTTATCATTTAAGCAATCTTGTAGGTTGATTGAGTTCTAGGTTAAAACTGTTATTTTCCTTTTGCTTGAAACTGCCCAGATTCAGGAAGTAGTAAAATCAGTGAGCAAACTGATTAGGTATTTACTGCCCCGCTTTAATAAAACTGCTGCATATGTTGTGCTCATCTAGATATCCTGCTATTGGAATTTTAATCGTCTGAAAGCTGTTTGTTTGAGGCGTGCAATTGTTTGTCTATTTGTGGAGGTAAATATGAGCCTTTAATTGCATCTTTATGTGATAGTCCTATTTGACTTTTGTTTGTCGCTTAGTTTTCTCCTTTTTAGACAACATAGGCGAGTCTAGAACTTCCTTAAATATAGGTCCTAAACACCTTCAGGGCAACAAGCATGGGACGGGTAATGCACGCATAAGGCACGTACTGGATACTATTAGAGTGCTTAGGTAACAATAATTAAGGGGAGGGTAATCAGGTAATAAAGGATATGATGACCTGTGCGTTAATGCTACGCGTAACACCTCTATTTGAAGAAAGTTTACCGAGTATTGCAAAGAAGTGATCATATAGGCTAAAAAACCTTGGACCCCCCTTTTACTCCTCGTTTTAGAAATATTCTCTATATGTTTAATTTGCTTTGCTTGTTTTTATGACTTATTCACTTAAATTGAGTTTGGCCGGGACCCAACGTTGTGGACCTCGAGGGGTGCCTAACACCTTTCCCTCAAGGTTATTTCGAGCCCTTACCCAATCTCTGGTAATGCAAACCGGTTTATGAGTTATTTGCTTCAGGTTCCCTATCGCACCTTAAATCCGTTAGGTGGCGACTCTTCAAATTCCATACCCAATTCCAAAAAGGAAATGAGTTGTCCCAAAGAATGTCGAAACCCGGACTGCACGAGGAAAAAGGGGGCGCGACAGCATGGCGACTCTGCTGGGGATATTTTAGGCTCTTGCCATAACAAACTTGCTTTTTGTGAATTAGTCTTAAGCATGCTTTATTTTGTTGATACGTGCACAACCTTTCCCATTCTCCCCGTATTTGGAATTAATTACCTTTTTTTTAAGCGTTTATGATTTCCTTCACTACAGAAACTGATTCGTCTTTTTCTTTTCTTTCTTAACTGTCTTTCAATTATTAAATACTGCATTTATCATTTCTAAACGTGCAAATACATGATAACGTGCTAGTTATTGTTGCATAAATCATGCTCAACATTATATTCCACTCGTGCGCAATCAATCCTATAGCAACGCTTGATGAGTGTTTGCGCTCTTCCTATATATATCACCCATTAGATGCAGAAAGGCGTATTTATGATAAAACTAGTCGATCAACGGTGCAGTCGACGGTTCCGTGCCTTTCCCCCTCAAGTTGTCCGCTTGAGGGTACCAGTCTAGACCTTTATACAAACCTTACTCTGATTAATTGTACATGCATCATGGTCAAACCTAGCCGGGTTAATATGTTGTCCACATAATAACCCTTTAAGACAAGCCTCGTCCAAAAGTTCATCGGGTTTTCCATAATCCCAATGGACGCAACCACGATTGTGTGCATTAATTTGGAGAAATAACTGCCAATATGCTAATCATTGTTGTATAAATAGTCGGATCTGGAGGGGGAAAGAGCTTAACCATATTTGTTACTGAGGCTCGGAGTCCCCCGATACGGCATGGTCAGTAACATACCATCACTATTGCTAGATTGGTGGAGGGATCTTCCATTAAGTGACCAAATTCATGTGAAAATGGTCTTAGGAAATTAGCCTTTCTTTGTTGGACCTCCCACCGAACAAAATGTTGATCGAGGCTGCCACAATGTTCTGGGACAAAGAAAGAGCCGTGTTCCGCTTTGGATACATAGAGATCCCTCTCTTGGAAGAAATAGGAGGATTTGCTGGGCTACCTTGGGATAGCCCCTATTTATTGGTACCTGAAAATTGCACTACTAGGGGATTTCTTAAGATGATGGGGTTAAAGAAGAATGATTGCTTGGAGTGCCTGAAAAACTCCTACATACCCTTAGACTTCCTCTATGAATGTTACGGTCACATTAGATCTTACCGTATCTTCGATAATGAATTCTCCATCACCTTCTTGGGTTGGATTCACCGTAGGGTCTTTGTGTTCATCGTTTGTTTCTTGGGTATGCTAGTCTTCCCGATCCAAGGGGACAGAATCCACACCAGACTGGCCATGGTAACCAAAACTTTGATGGAAGGAATCGAAGGGCGGGCATATACCATTGTCCCTATGATCATAGCAGACATCTACCGAGCCTTAGAGCGCTGCCAGAAAGGGTACAAATACTTCGAAGGATGCAATCTGCTGCTGCAAATTTGGCTGTTAGAACATCTCCAAAAGGGTCATTACCGTCAAGAGTTTCCGCGAAGGCCGTGGAATGATCACATAGCCTTCCATCATCCCAAGAAAATGACCTATATCCTAGACATGTTTGCTCAACCAGAGGATGCTATACGATGGGTGCAGTTTTTCAACAATTTGACTGAGGATCAGGTTCAATGGAAGTTTGAATGGTTCCTTACCGACGATTTCATTATCAGATCCAGGGACGTTCCACACTTGGTGCTAATCGGGTTGAGGGGCATATACCCTTATGCTCCCCTTTGGGTAATGAGATAGGCAGGCAGGAAGCAGGTCATACTACGGGTTGCTAAAATGAGTCACTTCATAGCCGATTTTCAGGATGATGCCACTCCATACAAAAATGAAGCACATCACATGTGGCACTTGAAGATTATCTTGGAAAAGAACACTATCAAGCCGGGTAGGTATCACGCCGGTCACATGTACTTCTACCCCTCATGGTTGGATGATAACATAGGGGGAATATTCGAGCCAAGAGTTGGTCCGGGAAATAGAGTCATAAACGAAGTTGCCGAAGCACAAGTGAAATATAACAAATTGTGCAAAAGAATTTGCGAGTCTGAAGCCGAGTATATGGAGCAACACAAGGCTGATATGGAAGTGATCAATGAGTGGAAGGAGAGGGCTATTAAATCCAGCGAAAGGCTGGAATATCTAGAGTACAGTCTGATGGAATTGGAAGGGAAAATGAGGAAGAGAGTCACTGATTGCCCGAACGCTGAAGGAAGCGAAGGAGGACATCTGGCAAGGGCATTCTTACTATTGAACCTGCGCGAACTGGGGGATTTGATCGACAAGAGCATCCAGCCTGCAGAAGGTCCTTCTGAGACCAAGTAGATTAGGTTTATTTGCTTTTTTTTTTTTGTGTGTAATAAAGCCAAGTGCCATTAGTGACTTATCTTATTTAGTGTCATTTTGGATCCATTTATTTTTGCATTAATGAACTGAGGCAATTATTGGTACTGAAATTCTCCAAATCTATTTGTCGCTAGGCCTACCTCGGGCACAACGAGGCTCCCAAATTAGGATACGAATTTACATTTCCACAACATGTGTTTAAATACTGCATGCATTTTTCAGATCCTTACTAACTTGTTTACCTTTTGTTTTTATTTATCTTTATTATTCTCATCCCCTAAGGTTGGTTTGCATATACTGGCATCATCAGTATATCACACCAGATCTAGAGGCCCTCCACCTCCTCCTCCTCCAAGTAATACAAAAAGCAAAGGGAAAGCTAAGATGTATGACTGTAGTGGTATACTAAAAGAAAATGCTGAGAATGCAGAAACTTCATACGGTCGAAGCACTCCGGCCCAGAATGAGTTGGTCCTGCGATTAGAGCAGAAAATATTGGAGTTACAAGGAGAGCTTGAGAAGGTCCGCAACTTAGCAAACCTCTCCCTCACCCTAAACGTCCCAGACGTTAACCAACAAAATGCTCAAAACCCAGCACCTCCTCAAACTACGCCAAACCAACGTCAACAAAATCCTCCCGCACCCCATCAGTATGCAGCTCCACCTCAAAACCCCAATCCTTTACCCATACCAACTCCTCCACAACCCCACCATCAACCAACCCAGTACCAACAAATCACTACCTATCACACCCCTCAAAACACACCTCACCCTGTTCCCAACTCTCAAAACTCAACCAACGACCACCATTACACCCAAATCACTGGCACTCACCAAAACAACCCCATATACGTGGAAATCATACCTCACTCCACTCAACCAATCTCCTATACACCAGAATCCACTGAGAAAGACCTGCTCATCAAGAACATGTCTGAGGAGCTCGAGAAATTATCAAGTCGAGTTCAGGGTGTTGAGGGAGGAAAAGGGATAGAAGGCCTGAACTACGAGAATTTGTGCATACAACCAGATGTGAAACTGCTAGAGGGTTACAAACCTCCCAAGTTCAAAATGTTTGACAGAAGAGGTGATCCCAAGGTTCATTTGAGAACTTATTGTGACAAGCTCGTGGGGGTCGGAAAAGATGAAAGGATCCGAATGAAGATCTTTATGAGAAGTCTTACTGGGGATGCCCTGTCCTGGTACATAAGCCAGAATCCTAAGAAATGGGCCAATTGGGTGAGCATGGCATCAGAATTTATGGATCGGTTCGGGTTTAATACAGAAAAAGCACCAGATGTCTTCTATATCCAGAACCTAAAGAAGAAGACAACTGAGACTTTTCGCGAGTATGCTACTCGGTGGAGGTCGGAAGCAGCCAAGGTCAGACCAGCATTAGACGAGGAACAGACGAACAAGTTCTTTATCAGGGCACATGACCCACAGTATTATGAAAGGCTAATGGTCATTGAGAATCACAAGTTCTCCGATATCATCAAACTAGGAGAAAGGTTGAAGAGGGTATCAAAAGCGGGATAGTGAAAAATTATGTGGCACTGTAGGCAACGAACAAAGCATTGCAATCAAGCGGCATATCTAAGAAAAAAGAAGTGGGGGCAGTAATGGTGGCCCAAGGCCCAAAATCTCCGCTCACATACCAAACACCTCCACCCACATACCAAACACCTCCACTTACATACCAACCCTCACCTCCCGGACATTCTCAACCCGCCACCACCTATCATACTTATAACACCCAGCTAGCCTACAATCATTCACCTCCTTTTCGTCCAAATTACCAGAAACCCCGACCTAACTTTGATCGTAAACCACCCAGACAATACACCGCTATTGCTTAACCCATCGACCAACTGTACGAAAGACTAAAGGCTGCTGGTTATGTCACCCCTATTCCTGCTGTGGATATGGAGAATTTATCTTAATGGGTCAATCCAAATAAAAGTTGTGTATATCATTCCGGTATGAAGGGGCACACCATTGACGAGTGCCGGACATTGGAAGATAAGATCCAGACATTGATTGATAACAAGGTCATACAGGCGAAGGAAGCTGCACCCAACGTCCGCAACAATCCTCTTCCAGATCATAGAGGTGATGGGTTACATGTGCTAGAGACGGACGAAGAATGGGATCTTGAGGGGTCAATCAGGCTCATTCGTGAAGGCGATGACTTTAAGCATGCAGTCATACTCACTCCGATTGTGGTACAAATACAACCGTCAGTTGAAGTTGAGGTAACTGCTTCGGGTCCATTTGACGTAGAGGTAGCAGCACCTGCAGCCACACCTGTTCCATTTGAGGTAAAAATGGCCTCACCTTTCACAGTGACAGTAGCAACCACACCTCCTTTCAAGTCCAATGCCATACAGTGGGAATATGTTGTGGAAGCCATGCGAAAGGGAAAAGCAAAAATGGAAGGATCTGATGCCGCACAGGGAATGACAAGAACCGGGAGGATCTATACACCCGAAAATTTGGGAGGATCAAGCAAGGAGGCTGCTACTAAACAAACTGTCATTGAAACTGGGCCGGATGATCTCTGCAGGAAAGTACCGGCGAGGGAATATTCTATCATCGATCATTTAATCAAGACCCCCGCCCAGATATCCATCCTGTCACTACTGCAAAATTCACAGGCGCATAAGAATGCTCTGATGAAGGTGTTAAATGAAGCTTATATGCCAAACAATATCACTAGTGGAGAAATGGCCAACATGGTAGGGCAAGTGCTGGAGAGTCATAGTATCACCTTCTACGAGGATGAACTACCGCCTGTAGGGTTAAGTCATAACAGGGCAATCCATATCACGGTACAGTTTGAAGACAAATTCATTGCCAAGGTCCTAATAGATGGAGGTTCAAGGCTCAACATTTGCCCATTGACTACTCTAAAAAGGCTGGGCGAAGATTTCCATGAGATACGGGCAGGAAGTATGAACATGAAAGCCTTTGATGGGTCTCAAAGGGCCATGATCGGGGAGATTAACCTTTGTCTGCAGATGGGACCAACTTCGTTCGATGTTGAGTTCCATGTGCTTGCCATATCAACTACAAACAACCTTCTATTGGGTCGACCGTGGATACATGCCGCTGGGGCCATGGCTTCTACACTACACCAAGCCGTGAAGTTCGAATGGAACAATCAGGAGGTGTTCATTCATGGAGATGGAAGTAACCCCATTTACACAAGTCAAACTATCCCGGTTATCGACAATAGAAGAAGGCTAGGAGGAGAAACTAATCACCACATTGAACATGTCAATGTAGTTGAGAAAGACAAATAGTGGAGTAACAAAATAGAAAGCATACTAGCATGGTTCGAGTATGAACCCGGCAAAGGGCCTCGGAAGAATCTCCAGGGCATTACTGAACTAATACAATTGAAACGTCATGGCACAACTTTCGGGCTGAGATATCAGTATACATGGCAAGAATATGATGATTGGTCGCCCCCATGGCGTGGTCCTTATTACCCTCTCGAGCAACCAGTGCAACATCTGGGTCAGACTTTTCATCAGGCCGATATAATATGGGGATCTGCAGAGGAAGAAGCTTTGGCTGGGTTGAGGAACCTGTTCCTAGAAGACGAGGATATGAATTGCAGTGCGATAATTGAGGAGGAGGAGGAAGAAGGCCTCACCATTCAGACTGTGGAGAAGGGAGTTGTTCTCTGGAATTGGACTGCCACACAATCCCGGGCCCGCTGAGTCTCTGGGTAGCTTGGCATTTAGCCTAATTTATTTCTATAGCCAGGCTAGGCATTTCAGATATTTTCAGTAATTTTGTTTTAAAGATGTATTTTGTTTCAAAATAATTGCTCGATTCATCGAGCCGTACTTATTTTAGGGTACTTTCAAAATTTAATCAATCAATTGCTATTTATTATTCATTATTATCTTTCACATTTTCTTTCTACAATGTTATTATTACTTTTCCTGATGAACCGATGACTATGACATGTAATGAGACAACGCAACATAAGGATAGTGACTCAGAAGAAGCGGATGAAATACCTGAGGAAATTGTCAGGGAGGTTGAGAACTTTGAGAATTAACCTAAGTCCAACCTGGACGAAACTAAAGCAATCAATTTGGGAGATTCCGAAATTGTCAAGGAAACTCGCATAAGCATTCACTTATCACCGCCAGAGAAGGAAGAGTACATTCATTTCCTGAAGGAATATGAGGATATCTTTGCATGGTCATATGATGACATGACCGGTATGAGCACATCCATAGTGGCTCACAAGTGCCTACCAATCCAATGTGTCTGCCAGTAAAGCAGAAACTCAGAAAGTTCAAACCAGATATGAGCCTTAAAATAGAGGAAGAAGTCACTAAGCAAATCAAAGCTAAAGTCTTCAGGGTAGTTGAGTACTCAACCTGGCTAGCCAACATTGTACCAGTTTCGAAGAAAGATGGGAAAGTCAGGGTGTGTGTTGACTATCGAGATTTAAACAGATCAAGTCCCAAGGACGATTTTCCACTGCCAAATATACACATCCTGATCGACAATTGCGCCAAGCATGAACTCCAATCCTTTGTAGATTGCTTCGCGGGTTATCACCAGATCTGGATGGATGAAGAATATGCAGAGAAAACAGCCTTCATCACACCGTGGGGAGTATACTACTACAAGATGATGCCATTCGGTCTAAAGAATGCTGGGGCTACTTACATGAGAGCCATGACAACCATCTTCAATGATATGATACACATGGAAATAGAGGTGTATGTTGACGACGTCATCATCAAGTCCAAGAGGGCCGCAGATCACATAGCGGATTTGAAAAAGTTCTTTGACATGCTAAGGAGGTACAATATAAAATTGAACCCCGCAAAATGTGCATTCGGGGTTCCCGCAAGAAAGCTGCTGGGATTCATTGTCAGATGCCAAGGAATCGAATTGGACCCGTCCAAAGTTAAGGCTATCCAAAAGTTACCACCGCCAAAGAGTAAAAGGATGTGATGAGCTTCCTAGGACGCCTCAACTACATCAACTTCTTCATAGCACAGTCTACAGTAATATGTGAACCTATTTTCAACATGTTGAGGAAAGATGTTGAAACTAGTTGGACCGAAGATTGTCAGAAGGCTTTTGACAAAATCAAGGAATACCTGTCTACACCGCCAGTCCTAGTTCTGCTAGAACCTAGGAGACCTTTGCTACTCTATCTGTCCGTGTTAGATGGAGCTTCCGGATGTGTTTTGGGACAACATGACGAGACAGGAAGAAAGGAGCAGGCCATATATTACTTGAGTAAGAAGTTCATACCTTATGAAGCACGATGCTCTCTGCTGGAACGCACCTGCTGTGCCTTGACCTGGACATCACAGAAATTGAGGCATTACTTCTGTGCCTATACCACGTACCTCAAATCCAGGATGGACCCTCTAAGGTATATCTTTCAGAAGCCCATGCCAACCGGGAAGTTAGCCAAGTGGCAGATACTGTTAAGCGAGTTCGATATCGTCTATGTAACTCAAAAGGCGATCAAAGGACAAGCATTATCAGACAATCTTGCCGAAAATCCTATGGAAGGAGGATACGAACCACTAATAACTTCTTTTCCTGACGAAAAAGTATCGTTCGTAGGAGAGGATGTTGCTGAAGCCTACGACGGTTGGAGAATGTTCTTCGATGGAGCCATAAATTTCAAAGGAGTTGGTATTGGAGCAGTTTTGGTATCAGAAATAGGTCAACATTACCCTGTACCCGTGAAGCTTAGGTTTCCATGAACCAACAATATGGTAGAATATGAGGCTTGCATCATGGGACTCAATTTAGCCATCGATATGAATATAAAAGAGTTGCTGGTAATTGGTGATCTTCTGGTACATCAGGTTCAAGAAGATGGGCTACGGAGAACATCAAGATACTGCCATACTTGTATCATGTGCAGGAATTCATGAAGAGATTCACAAAGATATAATTCAAACATGTGCCCAGAATCCAGAACGAGTTCGCAGACGCATTGGCCACCTTGTCATCGATGATACAACACCCAGACAAGTATTTCATCGATCCTATAATGGTGAAAATCTATAACCAACCGGCTTACTGTGCACATGTTGAAGAAGAAATAGACGGAAAACCTTGGTTCCACGACATCAAGGAATATTTGTCAAAAGGAGAATATACGGAACAGGCAAACCATACTCAGAAATGCACTTTGCGGAGGTTGTCCAATCACTTCTTCCAAAACGGAGGGACCCTGTATAGAAGAACTCCTAATCTGGGGTTGTTAAGGTGTATTGACACAAAGGAGGCTTCCAGATTTCTCGATGAGGTACATGCCGGGACTTGTGGACCACATATGAATGGTTTTGTCCTAGCCAAGAAAATACTCAGAGCTGGATACTTTTGGATGACCATGAAAACAGACTGCATCCGGTACGTCTAAAAATGCCACTAATGCAAGGTACATGCAGACATGATAAGGGTACCACCTAATGAGCTCAATGCGACCAGTGCGCCTTGGCCTTTTGCTGCCTGGGGAATGGATTTCATTGGTCGGATCAAGCCCACAGCTTCTAAGGGGTACCGGTTCATTTTGGTAGCTATCGACTATTTGACAAAATGGGTAGAGGACGCATCTTACAAAGTTCTAACCAAGAAAGTCGTCGCAGATTTTTTCAAGGACCGTATCGTTTGCGGATTCGGGGTTCCCGAGTCCATTATCACTGATAATGCCGCCAATATAAATAGTGATCTGATGAAAGCCATGTGTGAAACCTTCAAAATCAAGCACAAACATTCCACATCATACAGACCTCAAATGAATGGAGCTATGGAGGATGCAAACAAGAACATCAAGAAGATACTGAGGAAGATGGTATAAAGCCACAAACAATGGCACGAAAAGTTACCCTTTGCCCTATTGGGGTACCACACTACAGCCCGAACATCAACTGGGGAAACTCCCTATTTATTGGTTAATGGTACCGAAGCTGTCATGCCAGCCGAGGTGGAAATTCCTTCTTTAAAGATCATACAAGAAGCCGAGCTTAGTGACGCAGAATGGATAAGGAGCCGCTATGAACAACTAGCCCTCATAGACGAAAAAAGAATGAATGCAGTATGTCACGGTCAGATATATCAGAATAGAATGTCCATAGCTTTCAACAAAAGGGTCAAACCAAGGCAACTCGCACCAGGACAGTTGGTGCTGAAGAAGATCTTCCCGCATGAAGATGAAGCCAAAGGGAAATTCTCTACCAACTAGCAAGGTCCTCACATGGTTCACCGGGTGCTAACAGGAGGAGCACTCAAACTTGCCGAAATGGATGAAGAAGTTTGGCCGAAACTAATCAATTCAGACGTAGTCAAGAGATACTATGTTTAGATTGTTTACATTCCTTCATATGATGTAACTGAACTACGCTTGACGTGATTCCCGTTTAAGAGGGGATATGTAGGCAGCCCTGTGGGTTTGGTCATATCTTAATAAAATCTTTATGTCCCCCCAGCACCATAAATCGGGGCAGAATTTTGAGGAGGACCCTCAAAATTCAGGAGCAAGTCCAGCCAACGCCATCATATGCCAGACAGTCAGAAATTGGCTATGAAACTGGGGCAGAATTTGGAGAATGATTCTCAAAATTCTGGAGAAGGTTCTGCAAGTTTGGTCGCACGCAAAATGGCTGAAGGATCATTTACCAAACTGGGGCATGCTCAAAATTATAATACAAGAAAGTTGCATTGTCTCCGAAATGTGTTAAAGTCATTAGTTCATCTAAAATTACTTGATATTTCACTAGGTTTTCTAAAATAACTCTATTTTCATCAATAAGTGCATATTTTCGAAAACTCTATTTCCGTGACAACCAGGTGTTACCCAGGGAAACTCAAACAGGGCCTCCAGAACGGAGCATAGCACAACCAGCTGACAAAGGCAGGAACCAACCTCCCGTTACAAAACTCACGACTTTTCTTTGGGTGCAGGCACAATGGACATAACAGGAACATTCATAAATACACACGCAGCAAAATCACTATCAATCGGGCCACCAGACACAAATATATCTACAACTATGACACATTCTACTCTTATCTGCTACCTGTTTACTGCATAAGGCTAAGCATTGCCTTCTATTTGTATTAGACTAAGCCTTGTCTCAAATCTTGCATGAGGCTAAGCCTTGCCTCCCTACTTGCATAAGGCTAAGCATTGCCTTCTCCTTGCATGAGACTAAGCCCTATCTCAAATCTTGCATGAGGCTAAACCCTGCCTCCCTACTTGCATAAGGCTGAGCATTGCCTTCTATTTGTATGAGACTAAGCCCTATCTCAAATCTTGCATGAGGCTAAGCCCCGCCTCCCTACTTGCATAAGGCTGAGCATTGCCTTCTATTTTGCATGAGACTAAGCCTTGTCTCAAAATCATGCATGAGGCTAAGCCATGCCTCCCTATTTGCATAAGGCTAAGCATTGCCTTTTCTCTGCATGAGACTAAGCCCCGCCTCAAATCTTGCATGAGGCTAAACCCTACCTCCCTACTTGCATAAGGCTGAGCATTGCCTTCTATATGCATGAGACTAAGCCCTATCTCAAATCTTGCATAAGACTAAGCTCTACCTCCCTATCTGCATGAGGCTAAGCCCTGCCTCCTTATCTGCACGAGACTAAGCCCTGTCTCGCATCTTCCATGAGGCTAAGCCTTGCCTCCCTACTTGCATAAGGCTGAGCACTGCCTTCTATTTTGCATGAGACTAAGCCCTGTATCAGATCTTACACGAGGCTAAGCCCTGCCTCCCTATCTGCACGAGACTAAGCCATGTCTCAGATCTTGCATGAGGCTAAGCCCTGTATCATGGGACTAAGCATTGTCCCTCCCTGCATAAATGTTGCTCTATTCTAAACTTTGCATTATCTTCTTCCCTCGGGCTAAGCTCTGCCCCGAAACTCCGCACAAGACTAAGCTTTGTCTTGATATCACTTTTGGTATCATGTCTTTGCACCTTATGGGCTAACAAATAGCCAACCTTTCCAAAGGCGTCATAATCCGAAGGCATCATCCTCATAGCCTGAAGACACCATGCCATGGCCTGAGGATCTCTCAAACTTGCATATCCTTATTCAAAGGCGTCATGGTTCAAAGGCACCATTTTCATAGCCCGAGAACATCATTTCATGGTCTGTGAATCCCTTACCACGCAATTCATGGCCCAGGACGACATGGTCTAAGGACGTCATCCTCAAACCGTCCAAAGACAATCTTCATGGTCCTAGGGCAATTTGCATCATGATTAAATTGCCGCAATAATCTACATATTGGCATAGATCATGTTTTAAGTTTTGCAGGAAATCTAGGAGGTAACTGTTCTTCAAATGGGAGCAACCTTCGCTCCGGTTTCCGCTCGTACCACTTACACTCTACCATTTAACCGATTCCCATCAATTACCCACCCTCACGCTGTAACCGTTTAGATATCTGCTCTATGACACATCCATCACATTTTAGATTTGTATTCATAGCTCAGCATAAACCCATCTGGTACTGTCCTCTATGAAAAGGAACTTTTCCGAAGCATACTACCATTCCTATAACAATACCATCGGCTACATTCACCGTTGGGTCAAGAACTACACATGGCTTGATTCGTGTAAAAGCAAGGATATGTAGGAAGTTCAAAGACAAGGGTGCGGCCTACATTTTGCAAAACACCCATTCGGTCAAAATCAGTCATCATTTCTTTACCCGACAACTCTTTCATCCTTCCCGGGTAAAGAGGGCAAGCTGTTGATACCCAATTTTTCCCTCATATATTTTTAAAGTGCATATCTACTTTCAAAATAATGCATGAGCATCAACCAGTATTTTCCATAATTTTCGTGTAGTTTTTTAAAAGAATTTTTAATTAATTTATTCTAGCATTTTAGCATATAAATAATTACTAATTGAATTACAAATGATTTTATGTTAATTTTATTTGCCTAACTTTATCATTTATATTTATACTAAGCTTTTTTTATTTTATGAATAGCCATATGTACATGTTAGGGTTATAATTGCAATAACTTTGCAATAATAGCCCATGCGTGCATAAATACTTTATTTCCCAAGAAAATAATATTTTATATTTTTATAATACTAATTAATTATTTTAAATCATATTCATGCACAAAAATCATTTTTGTCATTTAATTAGCTATTTTTACAAATTATTTTATTGATAAACTAGGTATTTACCAAATAGCCCTTTAATTGTGTCAAGATTTAGACCCCCCTAGCCCAATTCAAGTTAGACCATTAGTCCAATACGCCCCAGCCCAAATTAAATAACCCCTACCCGACCCAAACTGCCTCTAATCGTGGTCGTTGATCTCTGAGATCAACAGTCCACGTTTTCCCTTTCTATTTTTAATCCAAGCGACCCCCCAAACCCTACCCGTTCTCCGGAGACCGCCGCCCCTAAATGCTCTCGTCCTCTCTTCTCTCTCAGACACCCCAAACCCTAGAAGCGCCGTCACCCCAAAAATCTCCCAAACCCCTTCGATTCCTGACCATATATGGGGTTATTTGGTGTTTTGCTACCCTATCTAACCTGCTACCTCTACTGGTTGTTCGATTCTTGCTGTTTTCTGAGGGAAACTCGAAGAGATCAGACTCAGAGTCGACCTAGGCTCTTTGTTTTCTTATGAACCCGCTTTATGTTCATCAATGTTTGTGAGTATTGTTAATTTTGTGGTTGTGGTTAGATTTTTCCTTTACCCCGCCCCCTTTTCTCAAAAACCCTCATCTTTTCAACTTGAATCTGTTCAGATCCTCTGGATCGATTTTGAGTTTATCCAGTATTTTTCACTAAAAATCTATCGTTCTCTTTATCGTTAATCGATTTAACATCCCTCTAGATTAGGGTTTCACTTCCTTAGTGTTTGCTGTTCAGGTCTCTGTAGATTTGAAATGATTTTGAGTTTCTATAGCATTTTTTCTTTAAAGATTTTCTGTTTCCTTATTGTTTATCGATCCTAATATTTTCTAAGAATTAGGGTTTCACTTCGTCTATTTCTGCAAAACTTTTCTAAAGATTCCTATGTGTTTGGTTATCTTTTACAACTGATTCTTTCATGACAATATTTCAATCTTTAGTTTGTTTGATTATTTCATTGATCGCTTCAATATTTGCCCGTTATTCTTGAGTAATTTATTGATTATCTAAACTATTTAGGGTTTGAAATTGCTTTGTTTTACTGAGGTAATTACTTCCTGTAATTTTGTCTACTTTCCTTATTTTGGGACTCCTAATTGGCACTACTTGCTTTAATTATTCCTATTAAGTTTAATTTATGGGCTGATTGGCTTACCAACCCCAGATTGGTCTCTAATATACTTGTGTTACCTTAGTTGTGTGACTAAATGCCCTGTTGCTTGCCGGATTTTTGGTATTCTCACTCTAATTAGCTATCAGACTTATCACTTACCTTATTTAAACCTCAATTCCAAGTTATGTTTGGATATAACTCCATGATTTTTGCTTATTGATTGGCCCTGTCGAGCCTAATTGATGACTGATTGTTTTCTTTGCCTTATCTGCAAACTTTTAAACTGCTTTACCTTATTTACTTTACTCCACTCAATGCTATATAAACATCACTCTGTGTTAAACACACACGAACACAAACACTCAGAAAGAAACACACACACATACATAGAGAAACACACGAAAGATCTCGCTCTTGCTCACAATATCATCCATCACAATCTTTCGATTTTCTCTATTTGGTGCACTGTCTAGCCGGCTGAAAGCCAAGGCTAGACCCTGGAATCCTGTTTGCTTCTCTCTTCTATTGCTATCTCTTAACTGGTATGCCTCCACTTCTGCTATCATTAAAACTCTTATGTGATTAAACATGTGCGTTTTGTGTTTTTCAGCATGACTGCTTCTATCTGAATAAATTTGTGTGCTCCCTGTTATTAGCATGCATAGTTCTATCTAATTAGATCCATGCACATAATGTTCATTGATCCTAATCAGCATGTCCACTTCTATTTAATTAGGCCTATGTGTTTCCTATTTTTCAGCATGTCTAGTCTCAATTAGCATGCTTCATGTCCAGTTTTAAATGTTCACCCCTAGCACGTTCCTGATTAGTTCATGATTTCTATACCTCTAACTTTTGCTACCTTTCGGCATGACTGTCTGCTTGGTAATCTCATCCCAGCATGCCATCTGTTTGTTTAATACATGTCCATATTCCCACCTAGTAACAACTAGTAAACTAAGACGAATCTAGACAATATGAAACTTTGCTTGAAGTGGTTGTGATCATGTTTCTGTCTACTGTTTGATTGCTGGGGTCTTTTATGTGAATTCTAAGTGTTAAAATGATTCTGTTTGTTCCTATTTACCCCTTCCTAAAGACCCTAAACCATTTTCTTAAAAATATCTCCTATTTCAACTCCTACTCTTAGAATATCTAGGGTCCTGCCCCTCCAGTGTGAGCACTGCCTTGGAGTCCATGAGACTCCTCTGAACTCTGACACACTTGGGTTGGCTTTTTCCAAAATTGTTTCTTGAAAAGGTTTTCCTGGTGTGAGCATTGCCCGGGGTCCCTGAGGTTCTTGGGAACTTTGACACACCAGAAGACCATGGGGTGCACTATGAGAATATTGTTTCAGACTTGGTTGAAGGCTGGCTTCCAGGTTTACTTTTGGGCCTATCCAGGCTCCCTATAGTACAACAGTTTCATTTTGTAATTCGTTTATATTTGGTTTATAATAATAATTACTTGTAAAACAGATATTGGGGATTATTAGTAAAACTGGGAGGAATTTTTATAAATATTTCGTTGGGAACGAGTAGAAATCATGCCTATAGGTTGCTGCAATGTTTGTTTATGTGCATTAGAATCTATGCCTATAGGACTCATCGAAATTCCTTAAATCCTGAATTTTCATCATTAGAAAGCCTGCTTCAAAGTCTTTAATCATGTCTTCAAAACCTTCATGTGTTTATTAGAAATCATATTTCTAGGAATTTCCTTGTTGATGTCCGCTTGGCAATTGATTGATGTTGTGCTCGCCTAGAAATCATGCCTATAGGAACACATATAGAAATCAGTTTTGATGCTTACTCATTCATGCAAATTAGTGTTAAAATTAGTTCTTGCATTTAGATACCATGCATATAAGGGTTTTAAATCAGTTCCTGCATTTAGATACCATGCTTATATTGTTTTAAATCAGTTCCTGCATTTAGATACCATGCCTATAAGGTTTTAAATTAGTTCCTGCATCTAGATACCATGCCTGTAAGGTTTTAAATCAGTTCCTACATTTACATACCATGTCTAATGTTTGTAAAATCAGTTATGCATTCTAGAAACCATGCCAATAAGATCGAAATTATTTCTGCATTTAGATGCCATGCCTATAAGGTTTTTTGAATCGGCTTCTGCACTTAGAAATCATGCCTACAACGTTTAAGATAAAATCAGCCGCTAAAATCAGTAATCAGTTTACAGCTTAGACACCCGGTTTATAAAAATCCTGTCCGGTTATCATTTAGGAAAGCTTGTAGGTTGATCGAGTTCTGGGTTAAAACTGTTATTTTCCTGCTGCTTGAAACTACCCAGATTCAGGAAGTAATAAAATCAGTAGGCAAACTAATTAGGTATTTGCTGCCCCGCTTTAATAAAACTGCTGCATATGTTGTGCTCATCTAGATATCCTGCTATAGGACTTTTATATCATTTGAAGGCTATTTGTTTGAGCCGTGCAATTGTTTGTATATTTGTGGAGGTAAATATGAGCCTTTAATTGCATCTTTATGTGATAGTCCTATCTGACTTTTGTTTGTCGCTTAGTTTTCTCCTTTTTAAACAACATAGACGAGTCTAGAACTTCCTTAAATAGAGGTCCTAAACACCTCCAGGACCACAGGCATGGGACGGGTAATGCACGCATAAGGCACGTACTGCATACTATTAGAGCGCTTAGGTAACAATAATTAAGGGGAGGGTAATCGGGTAGTAAAGGATATGATGACCTGTGCGCTAATGCTACGCGTAACACCTCTATTTGAGGAAAGTTTAACGAGTATTACACAGAAGTGATCCTATAGGTTAAAAAACCTAGGAACCCTGTCTTATTCCTCGTTTTAGAAATAATCTCTATTTGTTTAATTTGCTTTGCTTTTTTTTTTTAAGACTAATTCACCTAGATTGAGTTTGGCCGAGACCCACTGTTGTGGACCTCAAGGGATGCCTAACACCTTCCCCTCAAGGTTATTTCGAGCCCTTACCCAATATTTGGTAATGCAAACCGGTTTATGAGTTATTTGCTACAGGTGCCCTAATGCACCTTAAATCCGTTAGGTGGCGACTCCTCAAATTCCATGCCCAATTCCAAAAAGGAAATGAGTTGTCCCAAGGAATGTCGAAACCCGGACTCCGCGAGGAAAAAGGGGGCGCTACGGATGCTCCACCTCTACCTCTACCTCCAAATGGTTGCATGCCTTGCTCATGTGGGTGTGTTGATGATGAAGAAGCTGCTACATATCCTGTTGGCGGCACCATGTTATCCGTATTTCTCATTGGGCAAAAACGTATAATGTGAACGAGCTGCCCACAAGAATAGCACGGGGTTGAACCTGGCGGCAATGCCCAAAATGATTTCTACCACATCGTCTACAATGTGACACCATGAGCCATATCTTACTAGGGTCTCCATTATATTGTGAACTTTGTCCTCTAGGATTCTGACCAGAATAAGTGATCCGATCATGACACTGACCTTGGGACTGTGACGTTGCATTAGCAATCAGATAAGATAGATGCCGAGGAAAAGGAGGTCTAAGCTTACCTCTAGACTCACGTATATCACATGTAGACCAGGCTCTCTTATGTTGGAACCGATCATGCTCTCGAGTGGCTCGTTGTTCCCTTTTATGATCCTCCAAATTCTGCGCATAGGCTTGAATACGAGTAATATCCATATTCGGACTCAAAGAAGTAGTGGTACATTCTGTTGCTCCCAAATGCACACACAAGTATACGTGGTCGTACAAGTAATAAAATGATAAGTCGAGTGTCGAACCCACAAAGATTTATATCAACTACCTACTAACTCACCAATATTGTTATTCAGTCAAGCAAAATTCGAATTCAAGAGTGTGATTATACTAACCTACAATTCTAAGAAATAACTATATTATCAAGCAGTCAAATGATTATTATGTATTCAATAGAGACAAATATTCCAGGGTTGTGATCGATTCCCCAATTCTATTGTGTTCTAGTTAACTCTTTCTCTCATACAATTCACTCATGGTTGCTAATTAATCGATAATTGCTCTCATAGCCTTCCCCCGAAGTACTACTCGCCTATTCAAAATAGATTAACGCCTATATTCCTATGAAATCAATCTATTAAGAACGCATTAAGATTACAATATTTAATTAAGCACGGTGACTAGGTATATTCCTATCCTAACCAGAAATCTGCGCCCCCCCTAAGGGTTAAGATCATGCTCTCTTCAATTCTTCTCTAATCTAAACACGGCTTTCCCAAGCATAGCATAGATAGTAAATAGAACCTAACTACTGGCCAGACAATTAAGCAATTAATCACAGAATTGAAGAAACAACCATATATTAGTGAATTGTAATCAAGTTTAAGACAACGTTAAACAACAATATTCATGGCTAAATCACAACCCTAGAACAATGGGTTTTTAGCCACTAATGATACTAGCAAACAATTGCATAAGTTTTGAATAATTGAAATTACTAGAAAAGATGAAGAAATCTGAGATGTTCTTGCTCCCGGATCGTGTGTATTTTTCCTCCAAAGTGGCGTCTTCCCCTTCAAAAATATGTTTAGTCTTGCTTTTATACGTGTTGGTTAGGTCTAGGGCCGAAATAACCTTGTCCCGAGTGAAATTGGAGAATTTTAAAGACACTGGCGCCCTGGCTGGTGCCAGTCGCCCTCCACGGCGCTGTCAAACTTTTGCTACTATTTTTGGCGCCACAGGTAGGGCTGGGCGCCACCTGTGGCGCTGAAATGTCCTATTTTCTGTTTCTTGTCCCTTTTGACTCTAGTTTCGCACATTCCGCCCACGATTGCTCCCGGATCATTCCTACACATGAAAACACATCAAATTAACATAATTCAACACATTTCACATCCTAAATCCATGAAACAAAAGTAAGATATGAGGCGATATACATACGAATATATATGCTTTAAGCAAAACATTAACACCCCACACTTAGACTCTTGCTCGTCCTCGAGCAATGGGACTATAAAATAAACCCCCAACCACGCACAAGTCTCAACTATAGAGGAGCACTTTAACTTTAAACCACACACTATACCCTTGACTATGATCAATACCGGCACACAAGCATGAACACAAAAAATTTCATATTCTTCCCGTTTAAGCATGCCCAAGTATAACATTTCAATTCAATCAATTCCAACAACCTATTTGTGACCACCTAACCTCAAAAGCCGACTTGTAACCACTAAGCACCCTCAATTCATGTACTCACCCAACAAGAAAGTTTACAACATTACCAATCATTCATGAGAATGTGACCTTACCAACAAACAAAGGAGTGAATATAGATTAGTCCAAACATTCAAATATGCTTTTGAATATTGATTAAGGACATCACACAATTGAAAAAAATTCGCTCACTCTCATAAAGAATTCATATTCATCCCGTGGTCGTACCATAAGCTTGTCCGTAGTGTATATCTCTACTAATTTAAGCTAGCAAAATCTAGGATCAATTAGGACTTTAAGGTTATAATGTAGGCTAAGGGACGGGTATGAGACATTTAGAAATAGTGGCTAACCCTCCTAAGCACTTTAATACGCTACATTTACAATTCAAGCACATATTCTTCTCAACCACTTCACTTGCCACAAACCATATGCAACATAGCCCTTGCGTTCATTTAAGCACTTCTATACTCCCACTAGCTCAAATTATTATGAATTGGAGGTATGTATTTTTCTACATACTTTCACTATCATTTTTTTCTTTTCTTTTTCTTCTTTTTTTTCTTCACACACTCCATACATTAAAGTTCATCGGCTTGTGACTTTTGATTTCAACTTTTACTGCACCAACGGGCCTTTCCATGGTTCCACTCAGAAACTACTCCCCAATATCTCACCTTACTTCTTTTAGCGACTAAGTGCCTTAGGAGGTAAATGTCACGCCCCAAACTCAGGGAGCGCGACCGGCGTGCGACCGAGTGAACCCGGTCGAGCAAGCCTATCCAGTCTTTCTTACCCGACTCATTCATGAACCAAAAAGGGAACGTGTTACCATTTGTTTAACAGGGAAGAGATCAGTTATATAAATGTGAAGACGTCACTAGTCCATTTTTACTTAAACGCCATAAGCCATAATTAAGTTTCCAAAGGTGCATACAGTTGACAATCTAGTGGAAGAGTTTCAAAAATACAATGTGATCCAATAAACCTCCCGACACCCATACATGACCCATATAAATGTCTATGGAGACTCTAAGGATACAAAAGATCAACATGACAATGCCGGCAACAAGGCCCCGGCTATACCTCAAAATATGGTAATTTACACAAAAGAAGGACTACACAACCCGTGGGAGTAACGAGGGCTCACCAAGAATGCTGTAAGGAGAGAGAAAGAGAGCACCACTATCTGCGATGGTACCACCTAGATCTATTCAAAGATGTAGCGCCCCCGTCAAAAGGGACGTTAGTACTGTCGAATAGCACTAGTATGTAAGGCAAACACAAATCTTGTTAGAATGAACAACGAATCAAATAGAAGGAAGTTACAAAAATTATCAAGTAATTCATAGAATTACAAGAACCACCAAATAAGAATCACATCATTCGGTTCATTCTTTCCATCTCTTTTAAGTTGATGATCATTAGTGCCAAGTGCCACAACCCATAATGCCACCGTGGTTTTTACACGGAGTCCGGTCTCGGCCCGACCGACTAAGCCATCCCAAGTGAGACATATCCAAATTCATAATGATAATAGAAGTCCAACATAAATTCCACCATGTACAGCATGGCGTCCGATCTCGGCCCGATCGGCTAAGCCATCTCACTTGGGACATAACCTCTTTCAATTATCCATTTAATTTACATTTCATTCCATCTTTCATTACTTAACACAAGCAGCCCCATTTATTAAGTAGTTCTTGGCACTTGGACACGTTTTATAATTCAAGTCTTTCCCTTTATTATTTGCCCAAATATCGTCAATATCCATGTCAACAAGTGCCATCATAAAACGCATGTGCACATAAGGAAAGAAAAGAAAACAAAGGAAAAGCTTGGAGAATATAATCACATTTTCAAATAGCATGATTTTAGGGCAACACTTAGAACACTCATGGAACATAAATCTTTCACCCCAATACATAAAGGCAAACCATTTAGTATGATCAATTCAGAACTCAGGCCAATTATTCGGACACCAAGAGTTCAATTCTAAGAAGAAAAGGGTTAGCCATACATACCTCATTTGAGTCTTTCCCTAATTCCTACGACAAGTTCCGGAACCTTTAGCACCTTCAATCTATTTAACAATGTAGCACAATTGAACTCATTATTAGGAAATTGATCCTAGCCCTAGCTCACTCGAGCATTATATCAAACATTATGTGTTTGTTGGGGTCCATTGCCCCCTTTTTAGTGGAAGATTTTCCCAACCCATTCCCTAGTTTTTCCTATCTTTGTCTTAGCAACCCCCCACATACCTTAGGATCACATGCATGCAAGGTAACAACTATAATCCCCATGAATTACCTCACTAAAGGTCCATTTTAGATACAATAGGGAATTGAGAGCTTGGGTGATAGAAGCTTACCTCTTCGAAGGGAGACCTAGGTGCATTGTTTGTTAATCTTCAAGATGTTTAGGCTAGGATTTGATAAACAATGAATGGAGACCCCTTCCCTCTCTTTGATCCTCCTCTCTTACTCTAATTATCTGAGAAAGTATGCTGAAAATGGCCTAACGGGTGTTTTAACGGAATGGGGGTCGGGTTTTAAATTAAGAAAATGGGTGCCCCGATAAAGGTTTGCGGTCCGCAAAGTGACCGCAGACTGAGCCTCAGGAGGTTAAGTTTTCTATCCAAGTATGCGACCGATATGTGGTCCGCATATCTGTTCTGCGGTCGCATAATGCACCACAGAAATTCCCTTCGCAAAAGTTCGAGGCAGGTATGCGATCAATATGCGGCCCGCATAGCGATTATGCGATCGCATAATTGGGCCGCATATCTGGCCTCGAAATTGGCCAACTTTCTGTTTCACTCTGCGGCCATTATGCGGTCCGCAAAGCGTACTTATTGCGGCGTCGCATAATAGGGTCGCAAAAATGCGTTCTTTTTGGGAAACTTTTTCCTCGAAGTTGTAGGGTATTGTTCAATTGACTCGTTGCGAAGAATTTCTACTATAATAACGCATGAATCCAACTCGGCAACCACGNATAAGCTATAACCTTACCATGTTGCATTAATACACACCCAAGACCAATCCTTGAAGTATTGCAATACACCACAAATCCCTTTGTACCATCCGGCAAGGTTAATACTGGCGCCGAAGTCAATCATGACTTCAATTCCTAGAACTCCTTTCACAAGCATCGGACCACTGGAAATTGACCGCTTTCTACGTTATCTTGGTCAATGGAGAGGCAAGAGTGGAGAACCCCTCCACGAACCTCCTGTAGTACCCAGCCAAACCCAAAAAACTGTGAATCTCTGTTGGGGTGGTAGGTCTAGGCCATTCCTTTATCGCTGCGATCTTTTGAGGGTCAACCTTAATTCCTTCTCTGGAGACGACATGCCCCAGAAATGTAACAGATTCAAGCCAAAATTCACATTTTGAGAACTTTTCATACAATTCGTGTTGGTGAAGAGTCTGCAGAACTGCCCTGAGGTGGTCGGTGTGATCCTCATGACTTTGTGAATATACAAGGATGTCGTCAATGAATACAATCACAAAGGAGTCAAGAAACAACTTGAAGACTCGATTCATAAGATCCATGAATGTTGCCGGGGCATTGGTTAGCCCGTAAGAAATTACCATAAATTCAAAGTGCCCATACCGGGTTCTAAAAGCTGTTTTCGGAATATCCCGCTCCCTTGTCTTCAATTGATGATACCCGGACCGTAAATCAATTTTGGAGAAGAACTTAGCACCTTGCAATTGATCAAACAAATCATCTATTCTTGGAAATGGGTATTTATTTTTGATCGTGACCTTGTTGAGTTGCCGGTAGTCAATACACATCCGCAGCGATCTGTCTTTCATTCTAACAAAGAGAACCTGTGCGCCCCAAGGTGACACGCTCGGTCGGATGAAGCCTTTCTCTAGCAAATCCTTCATTTGTTCCTTCAGCTCTTTTAATTCCGCCAGCGCCATTCTATAAGGTGGAATGGATATCGGCTGGGTGCTTGGCATCACATCAATCCCAAAATTGATCTCCCTATCTGGAGGAATCCCAGCGAGCTCATCCGGAAATAGATGGGGGAATTCATTTAAAATTGGTACAGATTCAAGGGTAGGCACCTCAGCAGTGGTATCCGCAACTCGGAACAAATGATAAATACTTCCCTTCCTAATCATCTTCGTGGCCTTTAGGTAAGAAATAAGCCTACCTTTTGGCGTAACATTATTCCCCTCCCACTCGACAGCTGGCTCATTAGGAAACTCAAGCCTCATGTTCGTAGTTCGGCAATCGAGTTTGGCAAAGCATGAATAAAGACATTCCTTTCCCATTATTACATCAAAATCATCCATTCCCAGTTAAATAAGATCGGCCATGGTATCCCGACCACACACCGTGACAACACAATCTCTATAAACCCGTGCGGCCGTAATAGACTCGCCAATCGGAGTAGATACGGTGAACGGCTCATGAAGCTGTTCCGATTCTATCCCGAAGCTTGTAGCAACATAAGGTGTAATATAGGATAAAGAAGATCCAGGATCAATGAGGGCTTACACGTCATGACATTGAACAGTCAATATACCTGTAATGACATCTGGAGAAGCCTCTGCACTCTGTCGACCACTCATAACATAGAACCTAATGGGTCCTCCCGAACTCTGTGCACCACCCCTAGCTTCACCATACCCTGCGGGTGCTGGTGAACCTCGAGCTGGAGGGTGTGCTGAAGATGTAGCAACTATAGGACTGGATGACTGAGCTGTGCCCCTACCCGCCCCCTAGCGAGATGCACGACAATCCCTTTGAATATGGCCTCTCATCCCGCATCCATAGCATACTGGCATATCCAGGTAGCAAACTCCTGAGTGAATCCTTCCACATTTGGGGCATGGGGCCCTCTACTACTGCTGGAATTTCTCTCCTGATCCGCCCTGATGGTGGGACCCCCTGCTGACCTGGCTGGGCCTAAAGCGACTCCCCTGCTGCTGACCGTGCCCTGATGGCGGGGCACTAGCTAAAGACTGAGCATAAGATTGGGATGGCCCTAATGATCCTCCCCGGAAAGCTGATCTCGCACCTCCGAATGAATCCCCAAGGTTGCCCGCGGATCGGGCCCTACTATTACCCTCTCGTTCCATCTTGTGTTTTAGCTTTTGAGCCTCGGTAGCTTGGGCAAAGGCCACCATCCTTCCATTGTTCATGTCAGAATTTAGAGCAGCTGTGGCAGTATCATTAATGACCAGAGGGCTAAGGCCCTGCACAAATCGACGCACCCTAGCCTCCGTAGTCGGCATCATGTGAGCAACATACTTTAACAGGCACACGAACTCCATGTGATACTCCCACACACTCTTACTACCCTGTTTAAGGGTCTTAAACTCCGCAGCACAGTCTGCCTTAGTCTTGGCAGGCAAGAAATGGTCTATGAAGGCATCCGCAAACTCACTCCAGCTCGCAGGAGGGCTCCCCTCCTCACGGGAATCCTCTCACATCTCGAACCAGGAATATGCCACCCCTTTCAGACGATAGGAGGCCAACTCCACTCCCTCCGTCTCAGTAGCACGCATAACTCGGAGAGTCTTATGTATCTCATCAATAAAATCTTGAGGGCCTGCCTCGGGATCAGTACCTGTGAACACTGGAGGGTCTAACTGAAGGAACCTGTTTACCCTAGAACCAGAAGAATCCCCTTGCAAGCTAAATGAGGCAGGTGCAACGTTTGTCCTCTGCGCCTGAGAAGCCACTAGCTGAGTCAACATCTGAATATCTCCCTTATGATCCCCTTCCGAAATACCGGGACCGGAGACTGGGGCTGGAGGTGGAACAGGCAAATCGGCGGAAGGGATGGTGGCACCCTCAGCAGGTGCAGGAACTGGAGTAGTCTATTCTGTAGTAGATGAATCAGGCAGTGTAATAGCAGGGCGATTATCCTCACCCGCAATATCAAGTAGGGAACCATCAGCCACTCCTAAGGTGGCATTGGCTTCTTGGCCAATTCTCACGTTCTTTTTAGATGCCATTACTGAATGTTAGAACAATGCACGAGTTAGAGGAAAACAACCTCACATTCTGCTCTAACGCACGATATAGAACAACAATGAAGGGTATTATCCCTAAATGTCCAAGTAGCCCCCTACATATAGATGTGGTCGACAACACATCGATAAGAAGGGATCTACTAAACACGGCTACCGAGACATCCTAGGACGCTTTAAAAACCATAGGCTCCGATACCATGTTTGTCACGCCTCAACCTCGGGGAGCGCGACTAGCACGCGATTGAGTGAACCCGGTCGAGCAAGCCTATCCAGTCTTTCCTACCCAACTCCTTGATGAACCAAAAAGGGAACGTGTTACCATTTGTTAAATAGGGAAGAAATCAGTTTTATAAAAGTGAAAATGTTACTAGTCCATTTTTAATTAAATGCCATAGGCCATAATTAAGTTTCCAAAGGTGCATACAGTTGACAATCTAGTGGAAGAGTTTCAAAAACACAATGTGATCCAGTAACCATCCCGACACCCATACATGACCCGCATAAATGTCTACGGAGACTCTAAGGATACAAAAGATCAACATGACAATGCCAGCAACAAGGCCCCGGCTATACCTCAAAATATGGTAATTTACACAAAAGAAGGACTAGACAACCCCTGGGAGTAACGGGGGCTCACCAAGACTGATGTAAGGAGAGAGAAAGAGAGCACCAGTATTTGTGATTGGTGCTATCCGCGATGGAACCACCTACATCCATTCAAAGATGTAGCGCCCCCGGCAAAAGGGACGTTAGTACTGTCGAATAGCACTAGTATGTAAGGCAAACACAAATATTATTAGAATGAACAGTGAAACAAATAGAAGGCAGCTACAAAAATTAACAAGTACTTCACAGAAGTACAAGGAACCACCAAATAAGAATCACATCGTTCATGTTCATTCTTTCCATCTCTTTTAGGTTGATGATCATTAGTACCAAGTGCCACAACCCATAATGCCACCGTGGTTTTTACACGGAGTCCGGTCTCGGCCCGACCGGCTAAGCCATCCCAAGTGAGACATATCCAAATTCATAATGATAATCAAAGTCCAACATAAATTCCACCATGTGTACATCATGGCGTCTGATCTCGGCTCGATCGGCTAAGCCATCTCACTTGGGACATAACCTCTTTCAATTATCCATTTCATTTACATTTATTTCCATCTTTCATTACTTAAAACAAGCAGCCCCGTCTATTACGTAGTTCTTGGCACTTGGACACGTTTTATAATTCAAGTCTTTCCCTTTATTATTTGCCAAAATATCGTTAATATCAATGTCCACAAGTGCTATCATATAAGGCATGCGCACATAAGGAAAGAAAAGAAAACAAAAGGAAAGCTTGGAGAATATAATCACATTTTGAAATAGCACGATTTTAGGGCAACACTCATGGAACATAAATCTTTCACCCCAAGACATAAAGGTAAACAATTAGTATGATCAATTCAGAACTCGCGCCGATTATTCGGACACCAAGAGTTCAATTCTAAGAAGAAGAGGGTTACCCATACATACCTCATTTGAGTCTTTCCCTTATTCCTACGACAAGTTCCGGAACCTTTAGCACCTTCAATCTATTTAACAATGTAGCACAATTGAACTCATTATTAGGAAATTGATCATAGCCCTAGCTCACTCGAGCATTATATCAAACATTATGTGTTTGTTGGAGTCCATGGCCCCCTTTTTAGTGGAATATTTCCCCAAGCCATTCCCTAGTTTTTCCTATCTTTGTCTTAGCATCCCCCCACATACCTTAGGATAAAATGCATGCAAGGTAACCACTATAATCCCCATGAATTACCTCACTAAAGGTCCATTTTAGCTACAATAGGGAATTGAGAGCTTGGGTGATAGAAGCTTACCTCTTGGAAGGGAGACCTAGGTGCCTTGTTTGTTAATCTTCAAGATGTTTAGGCTAGGATTTGATAAACAATGAAAGGAGACCCCTTCCCCTCTCTTTGATCCTCCCCTCTTACTCTAATTATCTAAGAAAGTATGCTGAAAATAGCCTAAGGGGGTGTTTAGATCTTTTGACACCAAGGTGAAGCCGAAGAAGCCATTTGACTGGTATTCACGGGATGAGACCAACCCAAAGAAGAAAACCCAGCAATCTACCACCACAAGACAATCTAATGAGCCGGCAGTGGTAGTTTCTGAGATAGTTAACCTTCCATCCACCTCTTTTGAGCCCTCTTCCAGTGCCACTTCTATGACTCCACCATCATCTTCAGCTCCTACCATAGGGCAGCCCCTACTCCAGCTCTGAGGCTAGTGCCTATTCCCATAGCTCCACTATCTGCTCTGCGAGTCTCCCAGACATTGGCGAGTCTCAACAACTGGATGCAGACAACTACTTCAAAGCTGTCTAACTTATCTAGGACTGTAGCAACACAGTCCACTACACCGGCACCATACGCCCCCTCTGACATTGATGAGACGCTCAAGAAGATTCTGGACAACCAGAAGATGATCATGGACACCTTGGTAGAACACGGATCAGTTATTGAGGAGTTGGGAAAGGAAGTGAAGAAGATGAGGAAATCCCAGGCAAACAAGAAATCAGTTGACAAGGTCAAGAAGGAGGTGACTAGACTTGCTACAACTGGGGACCTACCTTTTGATATGCTACTTGACCTGCACCAGTCCGTCCTAGATCCATCAGCACTATCTGCACCAGCTAGCCAATCTGAGGAGCCAGACCTTGCTGCCGACACTACTGAGGTAGTGCGTGAGATGTTCACCACTCCCGCCATGCCTAGATTTGACGATGATGAGATACAGTTGGCTGATCCTGAGGAAGATGATATCTCCGGGGACATTGAGATGTGCTAGGATCCTTAGGGAGTTTTCTTCACCCTCTATTCCGTCACTCTTATTTTGCTAAGAATTAGGGACAATGCTAACTTTTATTTGGGGGGGGGGGGGGGGGGGGCTTGTAGGTTATT